>NC_090850.1:487500-557500 GCF_024217435.2 Syngnathus scovelli
TCTAGCTCATTTCTATCAAAAGTTATGATTTTTTAAAATAAATACAAACCAAGTGGTCCCTCCGGCCACGGGAGGGCAGTAAATGTGTAAAAGAGCTCACGTCCAGCGGCATTGACACGAGTTAGTACTAAAACCAAACCGTCAATCTTGCTTCACAATTCACCACAAGTTATCGGTCAACACACCCTTCCCAAAATGGCACTGTCAAAAAAAAGAAAAGTGGACACGGAGTGCAGAGTTTTCAAGGAAAAATGGACTGAGCATTATTTATTCACAGAAGTTACTCTGCGGATTTCTCTTGTCTCACAGCTGTTCGTCCGGACCGTCCCGATAATGATTTGAAAAAATATAAAGACAACATAACAGATTTTCTGCGAGAGTTTGAGCAGAGGTTTCAGGTATTCAGTGAACTTGAGAACAAATTTGGCTTTTTTCGCTCACCATTTACAGTGAAGCCTTCTGATATGCCAGCTGACATTCAACTCGAGCTTATTGACTTGCAGTGCGATTCCGCTATGAAGGATAAATTTGGGTCCGTGGGATTGGATACGTTTTATCAATATCTCGTGCCGGGTTACAGCAAATTAACAGCCATGGCTGCAAACGTTCTATCCATGTTTGGGACTACTTATCTTTGTGAGCAGGTTTTCTCCGTAATGAACAATAATAAAACAAAGCAGCGCTCAAGGTTAACAAATAAACACTTGAATGATACTGTTAAATGTGCTGCTACTCAGGATTTGACACCCAATATTGATACACTTGTGAAGGCAAAAAGATCCCAAGTTTCAGGAGCCAGCAGCAGCAACTAGACTGCATGAGTGCAGTGAAAGAGAAAAAAAGTGTGATGACACGAAATTTGTTTGCACTCATTAATACAGATCATTAAAAATAAGATTAATCTGGTTTCATATTAAAGACAGTTAATATTGTGCAGTATATTCTCAGCTTCAGTAGGCCCAGCCTAGTAGTTTGATCGGATGTAGTATAAGCATGCACTGCTATAACTTTTATTTTGTATTTCTTTTTTATTTATTTCAAAGAAGTACGACAATTAAGGCGAGAATATTTTTTTCATAGCTCCCACTAGAGTTTGTTAAGTGTGGTGAGTTGGTTCAGGTGTAAAACTGCATTCACTTCATTGTTAAAATAAACCAGTGAACCATGAAATCATTTTTTTTCATTGTTTGTGAAAAAAATGTGTTGTGCTTAGAAAAGATTCCTTGTCATCCGTGATTATAATATGTAGGGTAGGCTACAAATGTAGGCTGAATGATAAAGCATAGTACTGAATAACAAAGCAAAATATTTGGAGTTGACATTCTTTTACTGATCCGGCCCACCTGAGAACAGAAAGACTGGATCCGGCCCCAGAGCCAAACTGAGTTTGACATGCCTGGTCTAGCGTGCCGTTGCACTAGTTTTGCCGAAGTAACTATTGATATGGGTCTGTTCTACTTTGTCGCTCAAGTAGCGAGGCGACTTGTCTTTATTCGAAGAAGAATCGAATTAATGGAAGTATGACAATAATAGTATTTGAGAAGGAATTTAATGCATTAAATTTAGCTTTTGACGCGGCCCGACAAAAATAGGAACGGGCCCGCACCCAACGGACAATTAAATTACTTTTAATTCTACACTAATCCGAATAATCTGTTTTAAACACCTTCGTTATTTTTATTTATTGCGGTACGATTTTATACCATAATAATCACCCGTCCTTAAATCAAATTATCAAACCCAACTCCAAACAATCGATTGCACACATCATACTAATTGGCGCACAACGAATTAAATGAGTATATAAAACACATTTATTGAAGAAACAGGAGATAGAATTACAAATCTTAATTCCTCCAAAATCTGAACAATTTCACTCACTGATACCCGTGCAAATAAAATCATTCAATCCCGGAGTACTTTGATTGCAAAACATAGATCAGAAAAGAAGGTAAAGGTAGCTACCATTTGGGTGCTATTTTTTGGTGGAAATAAAGTCGAGTGATCAGTTCGATCTTATTTCTAAAATGCTAATTTGGGAGATACCCCTCCGTGAGTCGTCACCTTATCGTGGTGGAGGGGTTTGCGTGCCCTTATGATCCTAGGAGCCATGTTGTCGGGGGCTTCATGCCCCTGGTAGGGTCACCCATGGCAAACGGGTCCTAGGTGAGGGGCCAGACAAAGCACGGCTCACAGAAGCCCCTTATGACGATTGAAATAAATGGACTTCGTTTTCCCTCGCCCGGACGCGGGTCACCGGGGCCTCCCTCTGGAGCCAGGCCTGGAGGCGGGGCTCGAAGGCGAGCGTCTGGTGGCCGGGCCTTCACCCATGGGGCCCGGCCGGGCATAGCCCGAAATGGAAACGTGGGTCCCCCTTCCCATGGGCTCACCACCTGTGGGAGGGGCCGAAGGGGTCGGGTGCAATGTGTGCTGGGCGGCAGCCAAAGGCAGGGACCTTGGCGGTCTGATCCCCGGCTGCAGAAGCTGGCTCTTGGGACATGGAATGTCACCTCTCTGGCTGGAAAGGAGCCCGAGCTGGTGTGCGAGGCAGAAAAATTCCGACTAGATATAGTCGGACTAGCCTCCACGCACAGTTTGGGTTCCGGTACAAGCCCTCTCGAGAGGGGCTGGACTCTCTTCCACTCTGGAGTTGCCCACGGTGAGAGGCGTCGAGCAGGTGTGGGTATACTTATTGCCCCCCGGCTGGGCGCCTGCACATTGGGGTTCACCCCGGTGAACGAGAGGGTAGCCTCCCTCCGCCTTCGGGTGGGGGGACGGGTCCTGACTGTTGTTTGTGTCTATGCACCAAATGGCAGCTCAGAGTACCCACCCTTCTTGGAATCCCTGGAGGAAGTGCTGGAGGGCGCTCCTTCTGGGGACTCCATCGTTCTACTGGGTGACTTCAATGCTCACGTGGGCAATGACAGTGAGACCTGGAAGGGCGTGATTGGGAGGAACGGCCCCCCCGATCTGAACCCGAGCGGTGTTCTATTGTTGGACTTCTGTGCTCGACATGGATTTTCAATAATGAACACCATGTTCAAGCATAAGGGTGTCCATGTGTGCACTTGGCACCAGGACACCCTAGGCCGCAGTTCGATGATCGACTTTGTAGTCGTGTCATCGGATTTGCGGCCGCATGTTTTGGACACTCGGGTGAAGAGAGGGGCGGAGCTGTCAACTGATCACCACCTGGTGGTGGGTTGGCTCCGATGGTGGGGGAAGATGCCGGTCCGACCTGGCAGACCCAAACGCTCTGTGAGGGTCTGCTGGGAACGTCTGGCAGAATCTCCTGTCAGGAAGAGTTTCAACTCCCACCTCCGGCAGAGCTTTTCCCACGTCCCGGGGGAGGCGGGGGACATTGAGTCTGAATGGACCATGTTCCGCGCCTCCATTGTTGAGGCGGCCGACCGGAGCTGTGGCCGTAAGGTCGTTGGTGCCTGTCGTGGCGGCAATCCCCGAACCCGCTGGTGGACACCGGCGGTAAGGGATGCCGTCAAGCTGAAGAAGGAGTCCTATCGGGCCGCTTTGGCCTGCGGGACTCCGGAGGCAGCTGACAGGTACCGGATGGCCAAGCGGAACGCGGCTTCGGCGGTTGCTGAGGCAAAAACCCGGGCGTGAGAGGAGTTCGGTGAGGCCATGGAGAATGACTTTCGGACGGCTTCGAGGAAATTCTGGTCCACCATCCGGCGTCTCAGGAGGGGGAAGCAGTGCAACGTCAACACGGTTTACAGTGGGGATGGCGTGCTGCTGACCTCGACTCGGGACGTCGTGAGTCGGTGGGGAGAATACTTCGAAGACCTCCTCAATTCCACCTACACGCCTTCCATTGAGGAAGCAGGGCCTGGAGACTCTGAGGCGGATTCTCCAATCTCTGGGGTCGAAGTCACTGAGGTAGTTAAAAAACTCCTCGGTGGCAAGGCCCCGGGTGTGGATGAGATCCGCCCGGAGTTCTTAAAGGCTCTGGATGTTGTGGGGCTGTCATGGCTGACACGCCTCTACAACGTTGCGTGGACATCGGGGACAGTGCCTCTGGATTGGCAGACTGGGGTGGTGGTTCCCCTCTTTAAGAAGGGGGACCGGAGGGTGTGTTCCAATTACAGGGGAATCACACTCCTCAGCCTCCCTGGTAAGGTCTATTCAGGGGTGCTGGAGAGGTGCGTCCGTCGGGAGGTCGAACCTCGGATTCAGGAGGAACAGTGTGGCTTTCGTCCTGGCCGTGGAACAGTGGACCAGCTCTACACCCTCGGCAGGATCCTCGAGGGTGCATGGGAGTTCGCCCAACCAGTCCACATGTGTTTTGTGGACTTGGAGAAGGCGTTCGACCGTGTCCCTCGGGAGGTTCTGTGGAGGGTGCTTCGGGAGTACGGGGTGCCGAGCCAACTGATAAGGGCGGTTCGGTCCCTGTATCACCGATGCCAGAGTCTGGTCCGCATTTCCGGCAGTAAGTCGGATTCGTTCCCAGTGAGGGTTGGACTCCGCCAAGGCTGCCCTTTGTCACCGATTCTGTTCATAATTTTTATGGACAGAATTTCTAGGCGCAGCCGAGGCGTTGAGGGGGTCCGGTTTGGGGGCCTCAGCATCGCGTCTCTGCTTTTTGCAGATGACGTGGTGCTGTTGGCTTCTTCAGGCCGTGATCTCCAGCTCTCGCTGGAACGGTTCGCAGCCGAGTGTGAAGCGGTCGGGATGAGGGTCAGCACCTCCAAATCCGAGTCCATGGTCCTCGATCGGAAAAGGGTGGAATGCCCTCTCCAGATCGGGGATGAGATCCTGCCCCAAGTGGAGGAGTTCAAGTATCTTGGAGTCTTGTTCACGAGTGAGGGGAGGATGGAGCGTGAGATCGACAGGCGGATCGGTGCAGCGTCGGCAGTAATGCGGACCCTGTACCGGTCCGTTGTGGTGAAGAGAGAGCTGAGCCAAAAGGCAAAGCTCTCAATTTACCGGTCGATTTACGCTCCTACCCTCACCTATGGTCGCGAGGTATGGGTCGTGACCGAAAGAACGAGATCTCGGATACAAGCGGCCGAAATGAGTTTTCTCCGCAGGATGTCCGGGCTCTCCCTTAGAGATAGGGTGAGAAGCTCGGTCATCCGGGAGAGACTCGGAGTAGAGTCGCTACTCCTCCACGTTGAGAGGAGCCAGATGAGGTGGCTCGGGCATCTTATCAGGAGCCAGATGAGGTGGCTCGGGCATCTTATCAGGATGCCTCCTGGACGCCTCCCTGGGGAGGTGTTCCGGGCATGTCCCACCGGTAGGAGACCCCGGGGACGACCCAGGACGCGATGGAGAGACTATGTCTCTCAGCTGGCCTGGGAACGCCTTGGGATCCCCCGGGATGAGCTGGATGAAGTGGCTGGGGAGAGGGAAGTCTGGGAGTCCCTCCTAAAGCTGCTGCCCCCGCGACCCGACCCCGGATAAGCGGAAGAAGATGGATGGATGGATGGATGGATGGAACATTTGTATCAGCCTTTCCAAACAATTTTTTAACACACCACCATTTTCATAGTGGTGGGCAACTTGATCCAATTGAGTGATAATATTGCTAAAGCTGTTACAAAATATATTTTAGCCAAGCAAAGAAATGGCCATCCAATTTATTCCTGGGAGCAATCCATATTCACTTTTTGCACCATCTGTCCTCCCCATCCCCCCATGTTACATGACAATATATATATATATATATATATATATATACATATGTATGTGTATATGTATATATGTATATAGATATATGTATATATCTATATACATATACGTATGTATATGTATATATATGTATATGTATATAATATGTATATGTATATATATGTATATACATATATATATATGTATATATGTATATATATATATATATATGTATATATGTATATATATATATATGTATATATATGTATATATGTATATATATATGTATATGTATATATATATATGTATATATGTGTATATATATATGTATGTATATATATATATATATATATATATATATATGTATATATATATATATACGTACATATACGTATATATATATATACGTATATATATATATATATCAGAATCAGAATCAGAAAACCTTTATTGTCATTCTACACAGTACAATGAAATTGGAGACCTCCATCCAGTGCATGAGGTAGATACAAGTAACATAGTCAAGTAAACGACTAATAGAAAAGTAGATGAATAATCGGAAACAGTAGTACGGACAAAGTGCAGTAGTAGTGCAGGAGGAAAGTGTCATCAGTGTCGGCTGGAGTTGAGGGCGGCTATGGCTTGGGGAAAGAAACTGTTTTTGAGTCTGTTTGTCCTGGTCTTCATTTGCCTGTAGCGTCTTCCAGAGGGCAACAGGTCAAACAGGGCGGAGCCAGGGTGGGAGCTGTCCGCTGAGATGGCCTTAGCCCTGCTGAGGCAGCGGGTAGTGTAGATGTCCGTAAGGGAGGGGAGAGGGCGGCCAATGATCCTCTGAGCTGCCTTCACCACTCTCTGCAGCTTCTCCCTGTCAGCGGCGGTGGAGCTGCCGAACCATACTACGATGCAGTAGGTCAGTAGACTCTCAATGGAAGATCGGTAGAAGGTCAGCAACAGATCGGTGTTGTGGTTGTACCTCCTGAGGACTCTCAGGAAGTGTAACCGCTGCTGAGCCTTCTTGACGATGGTGGTGATGTTCTCTGACCAGGAGATCCGGTCAGAGATGTGGACGCCCAGGTACTTGGTGCTGTGGACCCTCTCCACCTGCTCGCCGTTGATGAAGAGGGGAGTTGGCTCAGGGCTGTGCCTTCTGAAGTCTATGATGATCTCGTTGGTCTTCTTGGTGTTCAGAGCGAGATTGTTCTCTGAGCACCAGTCGACCAGCTCCAGGACCTCCTCTCTGTAGGCTACCTCATCGCCATTGGAGATGAGACCGACCACAGTGGTATCGTCGGCGAACTTGACAATCCGGTTGTGGTTGTGAGCCGGTCTGCAATCGTGAGTGTAGAGGCAGAAGAGGAGGGGGCTCAACACACAGCCCTGTGGGGAGCCGATGCTCAGCGTACGGGTGGAGGAGAGGCGGGAACCAACTCTCACAGCCTGAGGTCGTTGGTCAGAAAGTCATTAATCCAGGCACATGTGAGAGAGGGGAGTCCGAGAGTGTCCAGCTTTGTGGTGAGTCTGTCCGGGAGGATGGTGTTGAATGCCGAACTGTAATCCACAAAGAGCATCCGGACATAGCTCTGCTGCTGCTCCAGGTGGTTCACCGCACAATGGAGGGCTACGGCGATGGCGTCCTCTGTGGATCTGTTGGTCCGGTATGCAAACTGGTGGGGGTCAAGGTGTGGGGGAAGATAATCCTTGATGTGCTGAAGAACCAGCCTCTCAAAGCACTTCATGATCACCGGAGTGAGGGCCACTGGTCGGTAATCATTCAGGCTAGAGATGGCCGACTTCTTCGGCACTGGGATGATGGTTGAGGTTTTCAGGCAGGGCGGGACGGTTGCTAGGGCCAGGGAGCGGTTGAAGATCGTGGTGAAGGTGGGGGCGAGCTCCTCAGCGCATGCCCTCAGCACCTTGCCGGGGACCCCATCCGGGCCTGCGGCCTTTCTGGGATTCACTGCAAGGAGCACCTTTCTGACATTGTGCTCCTGAACAGTGAGTGGAGTGGTGTCAGAGCTGGGTGGGGGAGGGGGCAGGGCAGGGACTGGGGAGTGCTGCTGGGATGTTCCAAACCGTGCAAAGAAGCTGTTTAGCTCCTCTGCCAGCTGTGCGCCTTGGTCTTCGACTTGAGCGGCACTGCCCCTGAAGTTGGTGATCTCCTGGATGCCCTGCCACACCTTACGGCCGTTGTTGCTGGACAGGTGGGACTCTATGCGTTGTCTGTGGTCCGCTTTCGCCCGTTTGACTCCTCTCCTCAGCTCAGCTCTGGCAGCGCTGTACAGAGCTCTGTCTCCTGACCTGAAGGCGGTGTCGCGGGCTCTGAGGAGAGAGCGGACCTGGCTGCACATCCAGGGTTTCTGGTTAGGGAAGACCCGGATGGTTTTGGTCACAGTCACATTGCTTGTGCAGAACTGGATGTAGCCCAGAACTGTGTCTGTGTGTGTCCCCAGCTCCTGGTGGTCGAACAGGTCCCAGTCTGTCCGTTGAAAACAGTCTTTGAGTTTGTGGAGTGCATCCTCAGGCCAGGAGGTGATGGTCCTTAAGGTGGGTCTGAGTTTGCGTCTGAGGGGGGTGTAGGCAGGGAAGAGCAGGAGGGACAGATAGTCTGATTGCCCGAGGTGGGGAAGGGGGATAGCTCTGTATGCATGTTTGATGTTGGTGTAGACATGGTCCAGGGTGTTCTCACCCCGTGAAGCACACTTTACGTGCTGGTGGAAATTCGGCAGTACAGTCTTTAAGTTGGCCTTGTTAAAATCCCCCGCTACAATGTGGAAGCCATCAGGGTGAGCCCGTTGTTGTTCACTCACAGCTCTCAGCAGGAGAGAGAGTGCCGTGCTTACGTCAGCATCGGGTGGAATGTAAACAGCAATGACGATAACAACAGCTAGCTCCCTCGGGAGGAAAAAAGGCCGGCATCTGACTGCCATGTACTCGAGGTCCGGACAGCAGTGGCTGCCTACGATGGTCGCATTGTTGCACCAGTTATCGTGCACATACATACAGAGCCCCCCACCCCTGCGTTTACCGGAGTCCAGTGTTCTGTCCGCGCGTAGCAGGGAGCGGCTTGCCAGCTGCATGCTAGCATCGGGGATATCCGGGCGCAGCCAGGTTTTGGTTATGATAATCACACAACAGTCCCGGACGTAGTGGTTTCCCGTAAGCTGTAGATCCAGGTCATCCATTTTATGCAGCAGGGATCTGGCGTTGGAGAGAAACAGGCTCGGGAGAGGCGGCTTGTGCGGTTGTTTACGTAGCCTTAGCATTAGGCCAGACCGACGGCCTCGCTTTTGCTTCCTTTGCTACAGTCAAACTTCGGTTTTCGACCACAATCCGTTCCAGAAGGTGGTTCGAAAAGTGAATCGGTCGAATTCCAAATCTATTTCTCCCATTACAAATAATGGAAACGATTTTAATCCGTTCCAAGACTAAAAAAAAAAAAGTCTTTTTTAAGCATTTTTTCAATTGCGCATTTTTGTCTGATCGCGCAACTGCAGCGCACCGCCGAATGCGCAACCTTAGTGCGCTGCCGACCGCGCAACTGCACCGCGCTGGTCGCATTATTGTGACAGAGCCGTCGCTGAAATTTAGCAAATATTTTTAAAGTCCTGATGTACTTTCCAAATTTGAAGTGGACCTCAGTGCGCAGGGAGCTTTATTTGGTCCGATCGTGCAACCGCAGCGCGCCGGGCGCTCACTGTCGCATTGCTTTAAGAGCGTCTTAGTGTTTTAGGATGGCTTTACTGCTCCCACTTGCTTTCTTTGGAGGCATGAATAGAGGTTAATACAATCCTCAAAGTAACGAAAATACAATAACGAACGGAGTCAGTCGGCATCCGGGCCGCGCGGTCGGGTTTACTCGGGTCCTTTCGGCTCTTCTTGCAAGGTTCAACCTCCAAATTTTGATTGACAACCAAAGCAAAAAAATCTCAAATTTTTCGTTCGAATTCCGATTTGTTCGAGAACCGGGACGTTCGTAAACCGAGGATTGACTGTATATATACTATACATGCGTATACATGTACTATATACTGCTGCTTGTTTGGCTCGATTAATCTATTACCGTTACTATAATCTATTACTACTACTATTACTATTGTAGGACAGTTGAAGAATACTTTCTGCCAAGAATGATCCAGCAGGTCACCGGGCAGGTAAATAAGTACTTTTATATGCTATAAAATACGATTTTGTACCTTCAGTACAAACTACCCCTGTGCTCATCAGGATACAGTCCCATTTGGAGACTGTGTGCTCTCTACCAAGGATACCTGTATTGGGACTGAGATGTGTGAAGAGTTATGGCATCCCTCTAGGTAAAGTACCATTATTTGCCACTTTTGAGTCATCTGTAATTTTGAAGCAGTAATATTTTTTGATCAATTATGCCTTGATTAATGACGCTTTTATTTAGTCCTCATAGTCAGATGGGTCTTGATGGAGTTGAAATCTTTACCAATTCCTCTGCAAGCCACCATGAGCTCCGCAAAGCAGACCAAAGAATCAATTTGATCAAGTCTGCAACCCTCAAGGTAGATCAACCGAATAACATTTGAGGTCAACACGACAAAAGATGAAAATGAAACAGTCAATCAACAGTTCATCTTTTAATTTTATTTATTTATTTATTTTTTAACATCTGGATACGACACACTGTTACCTTGACTCAGAAGGTTAATTTGTTCTGTGCCTAATGTAACCTTTACTCATTTATCAATTCCATTTTCTTTCCATTAAAAATTATTCATAAAACCTAAAACATTTATCAATAATAACCCGAGTTTGTCTGAAATGCTCTCTCGATCAGACATAGGCAAGCTATGGCCCGCGGGCCACATCCGGCCCACGGAGCCGTTTAATCCGGCCGGCCAAACCTGAATAAATTGTATTAAACTTTTTTTGGGGTAATTTTTCCTGCAATTATTATGTTTTCCCAGTAGATGGCGAAGCGCCCACCCGCGCATTTACTCCCGGAAGCCGTGTCAGAAAGCTTGGTGCACACTCAAGTGCGTGTACGTACTAAGTAGTACGGACCCGGCGCACTTCGCGCTCTATTTCCATCAGTGCCGAATTTCGAGTGTGGGGTGTGACGTCAGCATTCTCGTAATTTGCGCGCTGAGCTTTCAGATAGTTTTACGCTAATGCCACCCACAAACCTTACCCTGGAATCCTTCCATTAAAACGAGTGGCCCGAGGAAAAGAAAGGTGGACACTGAGTGCCGAGTATTTAAAAAAAGAGTGGACAATTTGGCTCCACCTACGTGTGTGAGCAGACGTTCAGCCACATGAACGTCAACAAAGCCCGTCACGGATCTAGGTTAACAAACCGACACCTCGGCTCTATCCTAAGAATTACCACAACAAATTTTACTCCAGACCATGATGCACTAGCAAAAAAGGGAGACCAACAATACTATTGATTTCTTTATTACTTTATTTAGATGTATTCTTTCACTGAATCTTCAGATGATGTATTTGGTCAGAATGTTTGCCGTTTGATGTGATTTCGCCTCATTAGATAAGCATATTTAATAAATCTGACCTGCAGGCACTGAAGTGATGGAAATTATTATTCATAATAACAGTGTCGTATTTAATGAGAATCACTGATAGTAGTTTTTTAGTGAAATATTTTTTTAATGCTGTTAATAAATGCATTTGTTTTCAAAAAGCTTTTTTTGAATATCCATGCTTTACTACCTACTACAAGTAAAAACCTTTTATGCAATGACCTATACATGTCATTTCTATTCACACAAACACTAAATCCATCTGCTCCTGGTTCGGCCCCCCCGGTCAAAATTTAGAACCCAATTCGGCCCGCAAGTCCAAAAATTTGCCCACCCCTGCTCAAGATCCTCACATTTAAGGAATTCTCTCTCAAACGTTTCCTATCCCTAAAGCGTTTTAAGTCCTCAGTTCCAAAATGGTTCACAGAGTTTGCACATTAATTTCCCTTTTTATTGAATCACACAATAACCTATGCCATTCTTCAATATTACCGAAATTTCCGGTGTATAAGCCGCACCGGTGTATAAGCCGCACCAGCTAAAATTCGGGGATATTTTATTTTTTTTCTTACATAAGCCGCACCGGACTATAAGCCGCACGTGCACACGAGTTTTTTCCAAAGAAAGACAGTACACAGAAAGCCTTTTTGAAGTTTTAATAACATACCTTAACATTTTTTTCCAAACACTGCCTGTGACGCGGCAGTAATACCGCAGCAACACGGAAGTAACACAGCACTAATAGGGTTTGATTAAATAAAACATACCGGTAAAAGTCACTGAGACACGGCGGTAACACAGCAGCAACACGGTAGCACAGCACTAACAGGGCTGGTTAAAGTAAAAGTAAAAAAAAGGGCTTCATCGTCTTCATCTTCCTCCTGTGCACTGAAACCGTCGAAGTCTTCCTCCTCAATTTCCGATTGGAATAGCGTTAGATATCCTTCGCCACACACTTTCTCAGTATCTCTTTCGTCGTCGTTTTTATCCATTTCTTCTAGCATTTTCCATGATGAGGGTCTGTTCATGCTAATCTTATTCATGCACGAAGCGCTAAATTACATTAAACTAGCAAGCGACACGTATAGCTCCAGAGTAGACGGGACCACGAAATAAAGAAAAGGGTGCCGCAACACAATGTCATCAACATCGACTGCCTTTAGCTTAAAAGCGGCATCATATGCATTTCTTTTGTCCCCCATAATGACGGTTTGTGTATAAAAGCTTCCTTTCAGTAATGTCCGTCTTGATCGCGTTCTGCGTGATGCGCGAAATGTTGTAAACACAAACTAGCACGTCTTCTTCGGCGCATTATCTCTTCTTCGCCTGTCTCGCTCTTGCTTCCTGCTAGAGTGCCCCCTGGAGGCCGGAGGCCGTAAAAATCCATAAGTACGCCGCGCCGCCATTTAAGCCTCAGGGTTCAAAGTAACCTTCTGAATAAAATGCATTAAAAGTTCACATTCATTACAACTTGTTTTTGGTGAGCAAAATGTCAGAAGAATTGAATTTAAATGCTGATTGATTGGGTTTTAATTCAATGCAGATGGTCCAAACAGCGCCACTGCTTTGTGTAATCTCTGAGTCACATGGCAGACTAAGAGAAAGGGTTTAGAGCACAGGTGTCAAACTCAAGGCCCGGGGGCCAGATACGGCCCGCCACATCATTCTATGTGGCCCGCGAAGACAAATCGTGCACCAAATTCGTGTGTCATTACTATAATTGCAAATTGTCTTCACTTTTAATATCTTTTTTAAAAAATATTTGACCAGTTTTTACTCGTCTGATTTGAAAACGAGTTATTTGTCAGTTTGTTTTGTAGCATTTACTGTATATAATAGTGTTAAGCGTAAAAGTGATCAAGTCATCACAAAAATCACGAAGAAAATCTCATATAAGCCGCACCTGACTATAAGCCGCAGGGTTCAAAATTTTGGAAAAAAAGTCGTGGCTTATACACCGGAAATTACGGTAGGTCTTATTTTTTAAATTAATCGATAATTTATCGATGAGTTCCAGGAGAAACAGATGACATATCAGAGGTATAAAATGTTTTCAGGAACTGTCCTTTTAACCAACTTCATAGCAGTATCAACTTCAAGAGAAATCATCTCAAAAGGAACATTAATCTCAGCAATAATAATGAATGATCTGGTCAACTTACATCTTTCATCAACAGCAGCAATACATGCAGGTTTATTATAAGAAGCTCAGATGACGTAATAATGACTTTATTTGACTTGTACTTTTATCTACCTCTCATGCACTGAATGGAGGCCTCCAATTTCATTGTACTATGTAGAATGACAATAAAGGTTTTCTGATTTCTGATTTCTGACTTTAAGCAATCTAGACAATAATGTGGCGTTATTTTAAAGATAACCGCTGTGTTTCCTTTTGTCAGTTATCATTTGCTCGCCGCTCACATAGGGTGCCACTCGGGGAGGCATATTGTCAACATCCAATATATAATTTATTTTACTTATTTTATTTATTTTATATATTGTGCTCCTGAGTTAATGTTGCTGATTGATTACCTTGAATTGAATATTATTTATTGCTGTTATTCAATTTAATATTATGTATGTTTATTATTTTATTGTATTTTTTTCAGCATTAAATGGCAGTTGGTTAAGAATGTTTATAGTTTAAATAATTATAATTTCTTTTTTAATTTTTTTTTAATTTCTTTTTTCTTTCTTTATTTTTTTCTTTAATGTTAATAACATGGGGGGCATGAAATGTTTTCTTCTCCCTAGGGGGGGGCATCACAGAAAATAATTGAGATATAATTATAAATAATTTCCAGTCTTTGCAGTCACGTGACAACCAATAGATAAGTTCGAATAAAACCGTAAACAGAAAACATTGACAGTCACATCACAATATTTCATTAGAGCGCCTAAAACCTGCGTTGGTATTTCAGGGTCAGCACTTTGTTGGTTTAATTCTTATCTATCTGACAGGATCCACCGCATGGTCCATGGTAATACGACCTCTGAGTTCACTAGTGTTACGTGTGGTGTCCCGTACTCGGACCAATACTATTTAGTATTTATAAGAATCTGTTTGGGGACATTGTACATAAATATAACATTAGTTTTCAATTTTATGCGGATGACACCCAACTATATATGCCGTTATCGATGACAAATCCGTGGCATTGTTGTAATCTTGAGGCGTGATTTGCTGGAATTAAACAATGTATGTCTCTCAATTTCCTACGTCTTAACCCAGATAAAACCAAAATGTTGTTAATTGGTCCTGTTCGTTATCACCACCTATTTAAGGAAACCACTGTAAATATGGATAATTATCACCCAAAGTGATACTGTAACCAATCTCGGTGTTATATTTGACCAAATGCTCTTCTTTCAAAAACACATTAAGAACATAACTTTTTTCACCTCCGTAATATTGCTAAGATTTGTCCGATTCTTTCAACTCGTGATGCGGAAATTATTATACATGAGTTTATTACGTCGCACCTTGATTACTGTAACATATTGTTCTCTGGTCTTCCAAAGTCCAGTATTAAAAGTCTACAGTTGGTATAAAAAGCTGCGGCGAGACTGCTCACACGAACGAGAAAATCTGATCACATTACCCCAATATTAGCTAATTTATATTGGCTCCCGGTCCATTTAAGATGGGACTTCAGGGTTCTTTTATTAACCTATAAAACACTGCATAGCGCCTTCTCGTTTCGTCTTCCTAGTTGTACCTTACATTCTGTCCTGTAACCTTCGTTCGCAAAATGCTAATCTTTTAGTGACCCCGAGAGCCAAAAAAAAGTCTGCGGGGTTGAGAACAGGGGTGTCAAACTAATTTTTGTCGCGGGTCGCATCGCAGTCATAGTTTCCCTCGGAGGTACATTATGATTGTCAACGTCTTCTATATACATATATCTATATATTATAGGCCACAAAACAAACTGATGAATAACTAGTTTTGAAATCTAGACTAGTAAAAATTTCAAATATTTTAAAAAGACGAATGGTAATAAAAATTGCAAGCAATATTATTTTTTTTAAAAGTGAATACAATTTGTAATTTTAGTAATGATACAAAGTCGATGCACGATTTGTCTTCGCGGGCCACTTAAAATGATGTGGCGGGCCAATCATAATGTCTCTCCGGAGGAAACTATGACTGTGATGCGGTCCGTGACAAAAATGAAGTTGACACCCCTGGCCTAAAGAATCAAGTTGACGTCTTGTAATCTCAATCTGAAGACTAGGCTGAGGCTAAAAACTCGAATTTGTCTTTAAACTTTAGCCGGTGTAAGTCGACAGACAGCGAGAGCAACCGACCGACTGACTACCGGGAAAGCTTTTATATGATGAGTCATACAACCAAACCTGCCCGGTGTCAAACTGACCTCAAATAACTACCGTATTTATTCTAATTATCACCCATATTCTAATAATCGCCCAGTGTGTGTTAGCGATGACATAAATAAAAAACATTGATACCTCTAATTATCGCCCATGCTGCTAAAAATTCCCCCCAAAACTTACGTTTTCCTCCGTGACCGCATGCCGACGTCATTGCACAAGTTTAAATATGACTGATTTGACAGCACGTCGAATGTCCCTTTTAAATTGGTTTTCTCCATAAACTATGATACAATTACACTTGTCACTCCGCTACAATATCCTCACACAATTACGTTATCGGGGCGTGCGCTCGAACAAGACGATCGCGATAACATGACGTGCGCAACATGTGATGTGTGACGGTAACGTGTCGCATCGATGGAGCGTCAATTGACGCACCCCGCTGTTAGAGGTGGATCAAAACAGCCGCTGTTCTTGTGTTAAGAACACCAGTGAGATGCAGGTATTGCATACTACATAAGGAAAATATACATATTATCGCCAATTTCAGTGCCTCTTGGTGATCGGACAAAAAGTGTTCTCTATTAATCGCCCACCCCCCCTGTTGGACATAAACCTTCTCTAATTATCGCCCTCACTCGTGAACAAGACCCCAAGATACTTAAACTCCTCCACTTGGGGCAGGATCTCATCCCCGATCCGGAGAGGGCATTCCACCCTTTTCCGATCGAGGGCCATGGACTCGGATTTGGAGGTGCTGACCCTCATCCCGACCGCTTCACACTTGGCTGCGAACCGCTCCAGTGAGAGCTGGAGATCACGGCCTGAAGAAGCCAACAGCACCACGTCGTCTGCAAAAAGCAGGGATGCGATGCTGAGGTCTTCAAACCGGACCCCCTCAACGCCTCGGCTGCGCCTAGAAATTCTGTCCATAAAAGTTATCAACAGAATCGGTGACAAAGGAAAGCCTTGGCGGAGTCCAACCCTCACTGGGAACGAATCCGACTTACTGCCGGAAATGCGGACCAAACTCTGGCATCGGTGATACAGGGACCGAACCGCCCTTAGCAGTTGGCTCGGCACTCCGTACTCCCGAAGCACCCTCCACAGAACCTCCCGAGGGACACGATCGAACGCCTTCTACAAGTTCACGAAACACATGTGGACTGGTTGGGCGAACTCCCACACACCCTCGAGGATCCTGCTGAGGGTGTAGAGCTGGTCCACTGTTCCACGGCCAGGACGAAAGCCACACTGCTCTTCCTGAATCCAAGGTTCGACCTCCCGACGGACCCTCCTCTCCAGCACCCCTGAATACACCTTACCAGGGAGGCTGAGGAGTGTGATTCCCCTGTAATTGGAACACACCCTCCAGTCCCCCTTCTTAAAGAGGGGAACCACCACCCCAGTCTGCCAATCCAGAGGTACTGTCCCCGATGTCCACGCAATGTTGTAGAGGCGTGTCAGCCATGACAGCCCCACAACATCCAGAGCCCTTAAGAACTCCGGGCAGATCTCATCCAACCCCGGGGCCTTGCCACCGAGGAGTTTTTTAACTACCTTAGTGACTTCAACCTCAGAGATTGGAGAGCCCGCCTCAGAGTCCCCAGTTCCTGCTTCCACAATGGAAGGCGTGTAGGTGGAATTGAGGAGGTCTTCGAAGTATTCTCCCCACCGACTCATGATGTCCCGAGACGAGGTCAGCAGCACGCCATCCCCACTGTAAACAGTGATGACGTTGCACTGCTTCCCCCTCCTGAGACACCGGATGGTGGACCAGAATTTCTTCGAAGCCATCCGGAAGTCATTCTCCACGGCCTCGCCAAACTCCTCCCATGCCCGGGTTTTTGCCTCAGCCACCGCCGAAGCCGCGTTCCGCTTAGCCATCCGGTACCTGTCAGCTGCCTCCAGAGTCCCGCAAGCCAGAACGGCCCGATAGGACTCCTTCAGCTTGACGGCCTCCCTTACCGCCGGTGTCCACCTGCGGGTTCGGGGATTGCCGCCACGACAGGCACCAACGACTTTAGGGCCACAGCTAAGCCTCAACAATGGAGGCGCAGAACATGGTCCACTCGGACTCAATGTCCCCTGCCTCCCCTGGGACGTGGGAAAAGCTCTGCCGGAGGTGGGAGTTGAAGCTCTTCCTGACAGGGGATTCCGCCAGACGTTCCCAGCAGACCCTCACAGAGCGTTTGGGTCTGCCAGGTCGTACCGGCATCTTCCCCCACCATCGGAGCCAACCCACCACCAGGTGGTGATCAGTTGACAGCTCCGCCCCTCTCTTCACCCGAGTGTCCAAAACATGCGGCCGCAAATCCAATGACACGACTACAAAGTTGATCATCGAACTGCGGCCTAGGGTGTCCTGGTGCCAAGTGCACACATGGACACGCTTATGTTTGAACATGGTGTTCATTATAGAAAATCCGTGTCGAGCACAGAAGTCCAATAATAGAACACCGCTCGGGTTCAGATCGGGGGGGGGGGGGGGGTTCCTCCCAATCACGCCCTTCCAGGTCTCACTGTCATTGCCCACGTGAGCATTGAAGTCACCCAGTAGAACGATGGAGTCCCCAGAAGGGGCGCTCTCCAGCACTTCCTCCAGGGACCCCAAGAAGAGTGGGTACTCTGAGCTGCCGTTTGGTGCATAGACACAAACAACAGTCAGGACCCGTCCCCCCACCCGAAGGCGGAGGGAGGAGGCTACCCTCTCGTTCACCGGGGTGAACCCCAATGTGCAGGCGCCCAGCCTGGGGGCAATAAGTATACCCACACCTACTCGACGCCTCTCACCGTGGGCAACTCCGGAGTGGAAGAGAGTCCAGCCCCTCTCGAGAGGGCTTGTACCGGAAGTCAAACTGTGCGTGGAGGCTAGTCCGACTATATCTAGTCGGAACTTTTCTGCCTCGCACACCAGCTCAGGCTCCTTTCCAGCCAGAGAGGTGACATTCCATGTCCCAAGAGCCAGCTTCTTCAGCCGGGGATCAGACCGCCAAGGTCCCTACCTTTGGCCACCGCCCAGCTCACACTGCACCCGACCCCTTTGGCCCCTCTCACAGGTGGTGAGCCCATGGGAAGGGGGACCCACTTTTCCTTTTCGGGCTGTGCCCGCCCGGTCCCCATGGGCGAAGGTCCGGCCACCAGACGCTCGCCTTCGAGCCCCGCCTCCAGGCCTGGTTCCAGAGGGGGGCCCCGGTGACCCGCGTCCGGGAGAGGGAAAACGAAGTCCATTTATTTTAGTCATCATAAGGGGCTTCTGTGAGCTGTGCTTTGTCTGGCCCCTCACCTAGGACCCGTTTGCTATGGGTGACCCTACCAGGGGCATGAAGCCCCCGACAACATGGCTCCTAGGATCATAGGGGCACTCAGACCCCTCCACCACGATAAGGTGACGGCTCACGGAGGGGTATTTCTATAATGATTGTATATTATTCATTTAATCATTCCTTCATCTTCCAAACTACTCATCTTCAAGAGGGTCGCACGGTTTTGGAAAATGGGATGAAGCTAGACCAGGGGTGGGCAAACTTTTTGAGTGGCGGGCCGAGTTTGGTTCTAAATTTTGACCGGAGGGCCGAACCAGGAGCAGATGGATGTAGTGTTTGTGTGACGTAATAGAAATAACATGTAAAGGTCATTGCATAAAAGGTTTGTAATTTTAGTAGGTAGTAAAGCATGGATATTTGAAAAGAAGCTTTATGAAAATAAATGCATTTATTAACAGCATTAAAAAAATATTTCACCAAAAATCTACTATCTGTGATTCTCATTAAATACGACAATGTTATTATGAATAATAGTTTCCATCACTTCAGCGCTTGCAGGTCAGATTTATGAAATATGTTTATGTAATGAGGTGAAATCACATCAAACGGCAAACATTCTGACCAAATACATTATCTTGAGTAATCAGTGAAAGAATACACCTAAATAAAGAAATCAATAGTATTGTTGGCCTCTATTTTTTGCTAGTGCATCATGGTCTGGAGTAAAATTTGTTGTGGTAATTCTTAGAATAGAGCCGAGGTGTCGGTCCGTTAACCTAGATCTGTGACATGCTTTGTTGACGTTCATGTGGCTGAACATCTGCTCACACACGTAGGTCGAGCCAAATTGTCCACTCTTTTTCACTCAGTGTCCACCTTTCTTTTCCTCGGGCCACTCATTTTAATGGAAGGATTCCAGGAGAAGGTTTGTGGGTGGCATTGATAGAAATAGAGCACGAAGTGCGCTGGGTCTGTACTACTTAGTACGTACACGCACTTGTGAGTGTGCACCGAGCTTTCTGTATCGGCTTCCGCGAGTAAATGCGCGGGCGGGCACTTCGCCATCTATTGGGGAAACATAGTGATTGCAGGGAAAATGGCCCAAAAAAAAGTTTAATAATACAATTTATTCAGGTTTGGCGGGCTGTATTAAACCGCCCCGTGGGCTGGATGAGGCCCGCGGGCCGTAGTTTGCCCATAGCTGAGCAAAACTATCCTAAGAAAACCCATGCAAGCACGGGGAGAATATGCAAATATTATAATATCATATTTAATATGAACCAATAGAAATTGATTATTTTTGGACGAAAATATCAAATCTGCTGTTTGTGTTTAATTTTTTTATTTTTTTAATCACGGGTATCTGTTGCATCTACTGTGGATCTATTATTTTATTTTGTTTGTAGTTTTTGTTGTGTCCGATGTTGATATTGTATATTTATTTATTTATCCATTTAATTATTAATTCATAATATTTTTCAGGTTTCAGTTATGTTTTGTTTGTTATGTAACAACTGCATATTTGTTCATTAACCTCTCGTGTGCCCACTTTTGGGTGTAGATACTGCTGGCAACTGAATTTCCCCTGGGGATTCAATAAAGAATCTCAGTCGCTCGCTCTCTCGCTCTCTCTGTCTGCCTCAAAAGGTCATTGGGCGTTTAATAAGACTCGAAGCTTGAGCTCAGTGTGCATCAGAGGGGCCTGGATGAGCAGTTGCTCATTTGCAGGAGACAAGACCTCTCAAAACAGCTATAGCCTTCAGCTGCAGTTGTAGATTTTTATGGTTCAATTGTTTGTTTTATTACAATTGATGCAGTGTACTGTGTTGTTTCCTATCCAGATGTACGTATATGCCTAGAAATAAAATCTGAATTGCATTTAAAATCAATCTAGTATTGATAAATTTACATTCTGTGTATTTTTGGTTCACTTACAGAGTGGCGGTATCTACTTGTATGCAAACCAGAGGGGTTGTGACGGAGACAGACTGTATTATGATGGTTGTGCCATGGTGGTTGTCAATGGGGGCATTGTGGCGCATGGAGCACAGTTTTCTTTGACTGAGGTGGTAAGTTTGGAAATTAAGAGTTAATAGTATTTGTTCAAGTGTGATTTGATAACAATTCTTCACTTGTTTCTTTGTGCTCACACTCACTGTGATTAATAGAAGAAGCTGGAGTCTATTGAGAAACCCAGAAATAGGAACCCAGAATAAATCCAGAACCATTTTACTAATGGTGTTAAACATTGTTCCACTGTGGTATCATGTCTACTGAACAAAACAGTTTCATGATTGCATAACTAAAAGTCATTCATCCATTGAATACCGACGGCAGACGACTCGAATGTAGCCGGATAATGAGCTGACAGACGTCTCGCAGACAAACCTGGCGTGTCATTACCGATTTTGAGTTGGTCTTGACGTATCGCAGCCAGTGTAGTGTGACATAATCCACAATTCTATGCTAGCATCTGGAATGGCTCATGACCACTACGACGGAAGTCAGGCATGTCAGAATGACTGTTTGTCATGCCGCATAGTATAACATAACCTACGTCGTCCTACAAGTGGTTATTGGGCATTGACCAAGAGGAATACAGTGAGCTCTTATTGTGACATAATCCACGATTCGACGCTAGCCTCTGGAATTGCTCACGACCATTACCACAAAATTCTGGCATGTCAGAATTTCTGTTCGTCTTGCTGCAGTGTGACATAACCTACGTACGTCATCCTTCGAGGGGTTCTTGGGCTTTAACCAATAGGAATACAGTGAGCTCTTACTTATGACAAGAGATTGGACATGATGCACACAAAAAAAATGGCATAATAAAGAATGGGCAGTACCTCAGCTGATCTTTAGCGGGCCATGTTATAGAGCAGCGGTCACCAACACCAGGTCGCCCGTGAGGACTGCATGAGTTGTCCGCAGGACTGTTCTAAAATTTGCTGAAATAGCGGCACTTGTCAGTGAGCTGCATCTATTTATTATACAGTCAAACCTCGGTTTTCGAACGTCCCGGTTCTCAAACAAATCGGAATTCAAACGAAAAATTCGAGATTTTTTTGCTTTGGTTGTCGATCAAAATTTGGAGGTTGAACCTTGCGAGAAGAGCCAAAAGGAACTGAGAAAACCCGACCGCGCGGCCCGGATGCCGACTGACTCCGTTCGTTACTGTATTTTCGTTACTTTGGGATTGTATTAACCCCTAATCATGCCTCCAAAGAAAGCAAGTGGGAGCAGTAAAGCCATCCTAAAACACAAAGACGCTCTTAAAGCAATGCGACAGTGAGTGCCCGGCGCACTGCGGTTGCGCGATCGGACCAAAATCTGCTCCCTGCGCACTGAGGTCCACTCAAATTTCGGAAAGTACATCAGGACTTTAAAAATATTTTCTAAATTTTAGCGACGGCCCTGTCACAATAATGCGACCAGTGCGGTGCAGTTGCGTGGTCGGCGACGCGCTATTGTTGCGCGTTCGGCGGTGCGCTGCAGTTGCGCGATCGGACAAAATTAAGTTCCCTGCAAACTTAGGTCCACTTAAATTTTGGAAAGTACATCACGACTTTAAAAATATTTTCTACATTTCAGCGACGGCTCTGTCACAATGATGCGACCAGCGCGGTGCAGTTGCGTGGTGGGCGACGCACTACGGTTGCGCGTTCGGCGGTGTGCTGCAGTTGCGCGATCGGTCAAATATGCGCAAATGAAAAAATGCTTAAAAAAGGCGGGGTTTTTTTTGTCTTGAAACGGATTAAAAATGTTTTCATCATTTGTAATGGGAAAAATAGATTCGGAATCCGACCGATTCGCTTCTCGAACTGCCTTCTGGAACGGATTGTGGTCAAAAACCAAGGTTTGACTGTATTTTTGCTATTCTTGTTAAAATCTCACTTACATGTGAACTGGAAATGACATTAATAACACATAGTGAAAGCCAAATTGAGCAAATTGGCTATTTCAGAAGTGTGTGTCAAACTGGTAGCCCTTTCGCTTAATCAGTACCCAGGAAGTAGCTCTCGGTTTAAGAAAGGTTGGTGACCCCTGATATAGAGGAAATATTTGAGGAACTGTGGCTGCAATGTCCTTAGCTGGTTGCCGATTAGCAAATTTGGTGTCATTTAACAAATTTCTTGCTTCAAGTTCTCACAGGAAAATAGACTGTATGCACTGCCTGTGTAATATTTGCGTACGGGCTAAATGTGTAAAGGTTTTTTTCACAGTGTATTAGTAGTATCTGTTGGTGAATACTGTCAATTTCTGACAGATTATTTCTAACAGACCACAGGGGTCGCGGGCGTGCTGGAGCCTATCCCTGCCATCATCGGGCAGTAGGCGGGGGACACCCTGAACCAGTTTCCAGCCAGTTGCAGGGCACACAGAAACGAACAACCATCTGTACTCGCACTCACTCCTATGGGCAATTTGAAGTGCTCTATCAGCCTACAATGCATGTTTTTGGGATGTGGGAGGAAACCGGAGTGCCCGGAGAAAACCCACGCAGGCACGGGGAGAACATGCAAACTCCACACAGGGAGGGCCGGAGGTTGAATTGAACCCGCACCCTCTGAACTGTGAGGTGGACATGCGCACCGTGCCACCTAAAATCATGTTTGATTAAGGTTATTGACACCAAAGGTCAACCAGTTCAACAAGAATCACATGCAGTACTGTCACCTACCCTGTCCTGTGACCTTTCGATTTATGTTCATCAGAAACATGAAAGCACAATTATTTGTGTGGTTTTAGTTGAAAGTTTACAGCTGGGGTGTCCAAAATACAGCCTGCAGGCCATTTTTATTTTGGCCACAAGAAATTTTATAAATAGAAAATAATATGGACCACACTTCAACCTTTGCCCAAGTGTTGCACTTTTTAATTTTAACACCAGGGAGAGCTACTGTTCTACTACTACTGTTGATCAAGGCAGTTTCTCTACCAAAAAGTACAAAAGTAGACCAAGAAAAAAATTACCTCAAGATACTAAACATGGCAGAACCAAAGAAACGAAAGTGATTACAGAAAATTTCAGACATGTTGGTTGAGTGTATATTTCTTCAAAAAAAAGGCTACAATGGCCAGCCATGAGGTCACCCAACTCATCACAAGACATGGCTGGCAAGCCTTTTTCAGATGGAGACCTCTTAAAAGACTGCCTTGTTAAAGTCGCCAAAATAATGTTCCCAAAAAAAGTGCAGGACTTCAGAAACATCAATGCTGTTCCCAATTTAGGTGCGTAAAAGATGTATTACACAGTACCCGTGTGTTACTAACCATTTATGCACAAGTAAACATGCAACAATTATCAATAATGCACATCAATTCTGTCACTAGCCTGTTTTTACCCACCACTTGTGTTTTTCTTGTTAACACACAACACTGCTGGGCACAGTGCACATACTTTACATGCAAAGTCATCTGATTTCATCTGATGCAGATTTGGTCCTTGATCAACTGACATTCGTCCAGATTTTAAGCACGAGTGCCATGAGATCATTACTGCAGCTGGATGGCCTGATTTACATACCCAGCGCAGCTAAAACTCACCAGAAGAATTTACGAAAATTGTACGCACTTGGACTCCGCCAAGGCTGCCCTTTGTCACCGATTCTGTTCATAACTTTTATGGACAGAATTTCTAGGCGCAGCTGAGGCATTGAGGGTGTCCGGTGTGGGGACCTCAGCATTGCATCTCTGCTTTTTGCAGACAATGTGGTGCTGTTGGCTTCTACAAGCCGTGATCTACAGCTCTCACTGGAGTGGTTCGCAGCCGAGTGCAAAGTGGTCGGGATGAGGGTCAGGAACTCCAAATCTGAGTCCATGTTCCTCGGTCGGAAAAGGGTGGAATGCCCTCTCCGGATCGGGGATGAGATCCTGCCCCAAGTGGAGGAGTTCAAGTATCTTGGGGTCTTGTTTACGAGCGAGGGTAGGATGGAGCGTGAGATCGACAGGCGGATCGGAGCAGCGTCGGCTGTAATGCGGACTCTGTACCGGTCCGTCATGGTGAAGAGAGAGCTGAGCCAAAACGCAAAGCTCTCAATTTACCGGTCGATCTACGCTCCTACCCTCACCGATGGTCACAAGCTAAGGGTTGTGACCGAAAGAATGAGATCTCGGATACAAGCGGCCGAAATGAGTTTTCTCCGTAGGGTGTCCGGGCTCTCCCTTAGAGATAGGGTGAGAAGCTCGGTCATCCGGGAGAGACTCGGAGTAGAACCGCTGCTCCTCCACGTTGAGAGGAGCCAGATGAGGTGGCTCGTGCAGGTGGGGAGGTGTTCCGGGCATGTCCCACCGGTAGGAGACCCCGTGGACGACCCAGGATGCGCTGGAGAGACTGTCTCTCAGCTGGCCTGGGAACATCTCGGGATCCCCCGGGATAAACTGGACAAAGTGGCTGCGGAGAGGGAAGTCTGGGAGTCCCTCCTAAAGCTGCTGCCCCCGCGACCCGACCCCGGATAAGCGGAAGAAAATGGATGGATGGATGGATGTACGCACTTCTGTTATTAAGTCCAGATTAGTATGTTAATGTTGCCAACCGTTTCAAACGAACGTTAATAGGTGTGATGCTAAGCGTAATACTGTATTATCTTTATAGGGCACACTTAAAAACTTATGATTTATTCATAAAACCACAGTGCGCGTTATAATGCAGAGCGTCTTATATATGGATCAATTGATGAATTTGCTGATCCATACTGGTTATACACAGCACTCTGCCAAAATGTTTCAGTACGACTAGTAAATTACAAGGTCGCATTGCTTTCAGCATTATGGCAACCGTGGTCAGGGGCGTCACCGAAAATAGGCTACTACTGGTCGATCGCCTGACATTTAAAAAAAAAAAACATTTTTTCTACAGGGTAGAATCCATCCCATTGCTTGATTGACATACAGGTAAGCCTGTCGGGAGGCAATCACAGTGAACCAGACCCACCCCCTTCACCACAGCTTTTTGACTGTGCATACATCAACCCGGCACCAAAACTAACAAGTTAACGCATTACGCATCAACACGCGCACTTGCTTTTTTCTTTTAAACTAAAGAAAGTTTATGACCATCAAAAATGAGTGGGGTTGCTGGACCAAGTAAGAAGCCAAACCATATCACTTTCATCTCATCACTTGATTGACATACAGGTAAACCTGTGGGGAGGCAATCACAGTGAACCGCACCCGCCCCCTCACGGCAGCACGTTTAGCTGTGCATACTCAAACCCGGCACCAAAGCGAATAAGCCAATCCACACATTATGCATCAATGCGTGCACTCGCTTTTTTCTTTTAAACTAAAGAAAGTTTATCCCATCAAAAATGAGTGAGGTTGCTGGACCAAGTAAGAAGCCAAACCTCATCAGTTTCATCCCTTTGCTTAATTGACATACAGGTAAGCCTGTCGAGAGGCAATCACATGCGCAATAGACAGTGACCACACCCCCTCACCGCAGCTTTTTGGCTGCACATACACAAACCCAGCACCAAAACTAAGAAGCTAATCAACGCATCACGCATCAACACGCCCACTCGCTTTTTTCTTTTAAACTAAAGAAAGTTTATGACCATCAAAAATGAGTGGGGTTGCTGGACCAAGTAAGACGCCAAACCATATCACTTTCATACGGAATGGTAGTTGGACTTTTTCTTAAACTCATTGACTGGGTTGACATTCCCTTTAGCACAGCACCATCTAGTGGATGCATAACGCAACCCTAGTCAACCCCAGTTTGATGCAATAGTATCTATTCAATGCGCCTTTTAATCCGGTGTGCCCTATATATGAAAAAAATTCAAAAATAAGATTCAATGAAGGTGCGCCTTATGATCCAGTGTGCCTTATAGTGCAGAAAATACTCTACCTTAAATAACTAAATAAAAAGTTTACCAGTCCAAGTTAACCCTTTTTTGTTTTATCATTGTACTGTAAATCTTATGTCCACGAAGAAATCTGAAGCTGCTGTTCTGAGAATGAGCTACCGAAGCGTTTTTTGAATAAATCAACAAAGATCCATTTATGGAAAGCTGTGATGATTGCACTGCTGTCTTTATTTATATTCAACAATATGTTTCACCGAGCGGCTTGGTAGCGCACTGATTAGCACGTCTGCCTCACAGTTAGGAGGGTGCCGGTTCGATTCCACCTCCAACCCTCCCTGTGTGGCGTTTGCATGTTCTCCCCATGCCCGCGTGGGTATTCTCTGGGCACCTCCAGTTTCCTCCGACATCCCAAAAACATGCCTCGTAGGCCGATTGAGCGCTCCAAATTGCCCCTAGGTGTGAGTGCGAGTGCGGATGGTTGTTCGTTTCAGTGTGCCCTGCGATCGGCTGGCAACCGGTTCAGGGTGCCCCCCGCCTACTGCCCGATGACTGCTGGGACAAGCGGTATAGAAAATGGATGGATGGCACCACTTTTAATAGATTTTTTTGAACTTTAATACACTAAAGACAAGCCTAGATACCTGATTTCTAGTAAGTGGCCCACCCCATCCTATATGTGTATGTATGTATGTATGTATGTATGTATGTATGTATCAGTGATGTGCGGTGAAGTTCATGACTGCGGAGGCACTGACGTGATCCCCCCCAGGTAAAATTTGTCCGACACCTAATCGTGTCACAAAAAAGGTTGGGGAATGCTGCTCTAGAGTGGCTTATTCATTATTTAATTTTCGATCGTGCGTACCACTCCGTTTGAAAAGACATGCTCCGAAGTCCGTTGTCCGAATCAAACCTTTTAACTCCGGAGTTGGTTTTCCTTTGCTGATGACCTCCTGCTTCGACCGAAAATCCATAGTTGAAAATCGTTTGGATATGTAATCCTCCATTGTAAAACAAATTGTAAAAACAAAAAAAAAAACGAATGTAAAACGAAATAAATTGACGACTGCTCCTCAGTTGTTCACTGTAAATTTGAACTGGAGGTCACTTATTCTACAGGTGGGCCCATGAAGCATCCCAGGATCACAAGCGGCCCCTGCCATAAGGCTGGAGAAATTTTTTTTCGCTGCCTCCGTAAGGTCTCGTATCAAAGCCGTTTTGTTCATCTAAAGAAACACGATGTTACAGATGGCAAAAAAAACACTAGATATTATATACATCAGCTTAAATACGGAAATTAGTTACCGTAATTTTCGGACTAAAAGTCGCTGCGGAATATAGGTCGCATCAACCATAAAATGCACAATAACGTAAAAAAAACCCCATATATATTTAAGTCACTCCGGAGTACAAGTCGCATTTTGGGGGAAATTTATTCGACAAAATCCAACACCAAGAACAGACATGAACGAGCAACAACAGGCTAAACCATAGGTATGCTAACGTGACATAAAGACAAACGAAGATCTGAGAACAGGCCTGACGTAACATTCAGTTATTCAAATAACTATTACATAAATAACACGTTTATAAAACCATCTGTGTCACTCCAATTCATTAAATCCATCGATCGTCCTTTATGGAAACGATGCCGCGTATGCGCCGCGCGCCTGACGTCTAAATATTCTAAATATTCCACAGACCCATACAACGACATATAAAGTATATATCAAATAACTATTATATAAGCAATAATATCAAACCATCTATGTCACTCCAAATCATTAAATCCATCGGTCAAATTCCTCGTCCTTTGTCAACAACACCGCGCGTGCGCCCTGATGTCAGCCTCGTCGTTATTCCACAGATCTAGTGTATAACGATATTACAGCGTTAACAAAATACAAGGAAAGACGTGGGTTTGTAAACGTCTCTTTCTTTAACAAAACAAGAGTTCAACGAGCCAACAAGCACTGAACTGTAACAATAAAAACATATACAAGTTGCTATACGAAAGAAAATATATCAAATAACTATAACATAAATAGTTCACCACCACATGGCCCCAAGCACCGGCGTCGACTTCCAGGTGTGTGGCGGCGTGAACTTCCATCCCCGGAGGTGGCACTTCCAGCCACGGAGGTGGAAGAGACCTCCATAGAATAGGACCGGGTGTGCGTGAAAGCCATGTCCGAGCCCCATCCACCGTCCCCGGACAGCCACCCGGCCGAGCGCCAGCCCACGACTTCCATCCACGGAGGTGAAAGAGAGCTCCGTAGAGTAGGACCGGGCATGCGTAAAAGCCATGTCCAAGCCCCATCCACCGTCCCTGGACAGCCACCCGGCCGAGCGCCAGCCCCCAACTTCAGTCCACGGAGGTGAAAGAAAGCTCCGTAGAGTAGGACCGGGCGTGCGTAGAAGCCATAATAGTTTTTCAAACCTTCTGTGTCACTCCAAATCATTAAGTAAAAGTTAAAGTCAAAGTCCGCTTTATTGTCAATTTCTTCACATGCCAAGACACACAAAGAGATCGAAATTTCGTTCCCACTATCCCACGGTGACAAGACATAGTTCACAATGTACATACAAGTAAACAACACAAGAAAAATAAAACAAGAAGGAATAATCAATGAATAAATAAGAGTGATGAATAAATAATAAATAAACAAATAACACAATAAATAAGTACAGGATGCTACGCAGAAGGGGGAAGAGAGTTCAGGATCCTAACAGCCTGGAGAATGAAGCTGTTGGTGAGTCTGGCGGTGCGGGAGCGCAGGCTCCTGTACCTCTTCCCAGAGGGCAGAAGATCAAACAAAGAGTGAGCAGGGTGACTCACATCACTCACAATTGTGGCCGCCTTGCGGGCGTGATGGGAGGCGTAAATGCCCTTCAGGGAGGGGAGTGAAGCACCAATAATCTTACCAGTTGTGTTCACTATGCGCTGCAGGGCCTTCATGTTGTATTCAGTGCGGCTACCACCCCAGACAGCGATACAACTGGAGAGGACGCTCTCAATGGTGCCACGGTAGAATGTAGTCATGACGGCCGGAGGAGCACTTGCTCGCCTGAGTTTCCGCAGGAAGTACAGGTGGCGCTGAGCTTTCTTCGCCAGTGATGCGGTGTTGGCGGACCAGGAGAGGTCCTCACTGATGTGCACCCCCAGGAATTTGGTGCTGCTCCCCCTCTCCACCACAGCACCGTCGATGGTCAACGGCAGGTGTTGGGTGTGACCCTTCCGGAAGTCAACAACAATTTCCTTGGTTTTGTTGACGTTCAGCAGTAATCCTTCAAACTCTTCGTCCTCCGTTTCACAAACAAAGCCGCTAATGATGCTGGTAGTACGTGGGGCCCTTCGTCATCCCGTGATCGAATCTTTGTCTTTTATGTAAACAATCGCCGCGCCGCGCCACTGACGTCACTTGAAATTCAAATTACAGTAATCCCTTGCTACATCGTGGTTCGTTTATCGCAGTTTAACTTTTTACTTTTTTTTTTTTAATTTTGAAAATTTGTGAAAAAATTTACATATAAGTCGCTCCTCAGTATAAGTCGCCCTGCCACCCAAACTATAAAAAAAAAAACCTTATAGTCCGACAATTACGGTAATATAGCCACAGTGTTTGACCACTTAAATAGCGACATAGGGACAGACAGCAGTTCAGTCTAACTGCATAGCCTGTCAGAATAGGCAGCCGTGTGATTACACAATCCTGTGTGGAGGCAAGGCAGGAAGTTGGCTCCTCCGAGCGACTCGTCTTCGGTTTTAACATAACTGTAAAAATTCAGCGGTTTTGGTTCAAAATGATACAAAACTACTAAAATTAAAAGGAAAAAACTTTATTATGAAAACAATTGAATTTGTTTTTTTCCCCTTTTCATGATGGCAAGGGGGGCCACGCCTCCTCTGACCGCACGTCCCTGGTCTGTATGTATGTATGTATGTATGTATGTATGTATGTATGTATGTATGTATGTATGTATGCATGTCATTGAAAAATGTTTAGACAGCCCTGGTTTACAGTAAATCTGTGATTGTCTGGTTATGGCATTAATGAAAGAGCAGCATTTTATGATAATTTTATACAGAAATCTTGTTAATTCCTAAAAACTGACTGAGGTTTACTTACAACCGTCTCCTTGGAAAGAACAAACTTAACTGCAATTGTTATTAAGAATAAATGCCAATTTATGTCAAATGCAGTAATTTTCATTGTTTTTAGGAGGTGATCACAGCCACTCTGGACCTAGAGGATGTGCGCTGCTATAGAGGAGAGTCTTGTCAGCTTCAGCTGGTGAGTAACTTTTTTGAACTGTTTTAGTTCAAGATTACACTTTTCACAATCATAATTTCACATTCAGTATATTCACCATTGGCATGAATGAGGAGGGGGGAGAGAGAGAGAGAGAGAGAGAGAGAGAGAGAGAGAGAGAGAGAGAGAGAGAGAGAGAGAGAGAGAGAGATTGTGTGGGCTTGGGAGAATGGCCCCTTCATGGCTACATCATGATGACGTCAGGTGTTAACTGGAGGCAGAAGAGCCAAATGCCAATGCATCCCGGATAACCCTGTTAATGTGTGATTTTTCTGTATTTGGCATACACTCCCTAGTCCCCCTTCTTAACTCTTCATATGCCAGTGACGAGAATACTTGTCATTGACATTAATGACGTAGGATCCCATGGACAAGTATTCTTGTCAACTTATTTTTATTTTATTAATGGGTAGATAAGACTCCCGGCCACTTCTCCACTTAAAATCAGGTTAATAGAGCATTGTAGTGGTTAACTCCGACCACTTGGTGGCAGAGTTGCAAAATTGCAAAATCATCAAGTACTTATTAGTTTATTGTGACTTTGCCTTTTGGCTCAGCTCTCTCTTCACCACGACAGACCGGTACAGAGTCCGCATTACTGCCGACGCTGCACCAATCCGCCTGTCGATCTCGCGCTTCAACCTGCCCTCACTCGTGAACAAGACCCCAAGATACATGAACTCCTCCACTTGGGGCAGGATCTCATCCCCGATCCGGAGAGGGCATTCAATCCTTTTCCGACCGAGGACCATGGACTCGGATTTGGAGGTGCTGACCCTCATCCCGACCGCTTCACACTCGACTGCGAACCACTCCAGTGAAAGCTGGAGACCACGGCTTGAAGAAGGCAACAGCACCACGTCGTCTGCAAAAAGCAGACGCGATGCTGAGGACCTCAAACCGGACACCCTCACCGCCTTGACTGCGCCTAGAAATTCTGTCCATAAAAAATATTAACAGAATCGGTGACAAAGGGCAGCCTTGGCGGAGTCCAACCCTCACTGGGAACGAATCCGACTTACTGCCGGAAATGCGGACCAAACCCTGGCATCGTTGATACAGGGACCGAACCGCCCTTATCAATTGGCTCGGCACCCCGTACTCCCGAAGTAACCTCCACAGAACTTACATTAGTTTTTAAGTTCTCTCGTCACTCAAAGTCTATTTTATGCCGTTATTTCTCTGATATATTCCCATAGCGCAGGGTAAATTATAGTGTATTAAAGGAAAAAAAAAACTGATAAGATATTTAAATCACATTTGTTGAATTTCTCCCACAGGCTTTGCTTCCTTAAATCGTCCTTAAGGCCCTCTATGGGTGCCGGTCTTTTAAGACTTGTCTGGTTATTATTATGTTCATCATTGTTATTATCATTGATTAATTTAAATTCTAAAAGATTACAAATATTGGAAAATTGTCACCTATTACCGTATTGGCCAGAATATAAGACGGTGGTTTTTGCATTGAAATAAGAACCGTAGCGACAATCTGGAGAAAAGTGGGTCGAAGATCGGCCAGGTTAACCAGCAGCTGCTGAGAAGTTATGATGCAAACTTCAAGATGATGGTGATAATTGAGTCAGAGTCTTCAACCAATTGCAAAGCGGCTGTGAAATATGGTGTCACAGAGTGTAATGTACGGAGAAAAGCTTTCCGTGGTCCTCAGAGCAGCCGCTTTCAAGAACTCGACAGGATCATTTGTTTCAGATGTACTGTAATTATTTTCTGGATAAAAATTAAATTTGGTGTTCCAAAAGTATTTTTTCACACTTGAGTCTTGAAAAAGAGGGGGTCGTCTTATAATCAGGGTTGTCTTATATTCGGGCCAATACTGTATGTCACATAGATTCATTCTGCAAAAATTTGTAGTCTCAAATTCATTGTTAAAGATGTTACCAATTATTTTTGCTTTAAGAATGGAAAGTGAAGAGGAACAGATTCATGAAGGGAACAAGATGGCTTAATCTAGCAAAACACACCCTCTGAAAAAGGAAACAGCTTCAAATGAATTCAGCCGTCGTTTGGCGGTGTTACATTCGACAGAGGGGTCAAATCTGTTTGAAATAAGAGCCTTAGCTGCAGTAATTTTGTCATTGAAAAACTGCAGGAATCTATTTCTTGAATATATTGAATCTATTCTAATTTTTGGGGAAGAGTCTGTGCAAACAGTCCAAGGGGGATTTAATCACAGAATCAATACTTTACGTGCACCTTGTCTTTCTTTCCACTTATATTCAGCTTTGCAGCACTCCTTTTTTTCAGAAAGGTCAGATGGCTGTACTTAGGAGTGGTAGTTTTAACAGCAGTAGGAAAAGACAACATCTAAGAGCACATATGATTGCAAATCACATTTTCAAATTTGAGACCAGAAGACCAAAAACACGAATAAAATCTGAAGTATGTCCTTGCAGTGGAACCAGGGATGAAATGCATGTTTTACGTAACAGTTAAAATTTGACACATTTTGCATCAAAGACAAACAACACTTTCTGTATATAATAATAATGTTGTTCTTTGTGTCTCTGGTCTAGGGAAGTGAATTCAAACCATGCTATAGGATCAAAGTTGACTTTTCTCTATCCAGTAATGATGACATCCTCTTCCCCACCCACCAAGCGATAACATGGCACTTGCCTACACCAGAAGAAGAAATCAGGTAAACAACATGAGTTTTGTACTTGAATGTGATGTGCAGCTGTTTAGGTAAACCCCCCGCTGTTCAGGTAAACCCCCCGCTGTTCCTGTTTTTTTTTTCCAGCCTCGGGCCAGCTTGTTGGCTATGGGACTACCTAAGGAGGAGTGGACAGGTAAGATTGAAAGCCCAAGTAAATGTTGACAAATGACATCTTACTTTGCCTGTCAACAAACAATTTGATTGTGTAATATCAATGTACTATATGTGATGATTTTATTTTACCTCTTAGGCAGGCTTTCTGTTGCCTTTGAGTGGAGGAGTTGATAGCTCCTCTGTTGCCTGTATTGTCTACTCTATGTGTGTGCTGGTTTGTCAGGCAATAGAAAATGGCAGTAAGTAGATTTTCATTCAATGCATTCTAAATTGTGTTACTTGAGACCAGGGGTGTCCAAAGGGCTGCATACAGAAAAATGGAATAATGTAAGGGCCACTTTAAAGTTTGACTTTTATTAAATATGGTAAACTCAAGCAAACTTTTATTTGTTGTTTGCATTTTATTGTATTTTATTTCATAAACTGCGAAATATAAGCTTTCTGTTGCAAAGTGATATATTTGCAGTTTTGTTCTCAAAATTTGGGAGTTTCCTGCGGCCCTGTATCCCATTGGACAAGATCCATCATTGCACTAAATACCACCCAAATTCCATCTGCCCATTCAGAAAGCCCCAATAGAGCAAACTGTCATAAGATAACCTTTTTTAAAACAGATCACTGCAATATCTCCATAAATCAGACAGAACAGATAGTGGAAGAAACCTTTTGCTTTTGAAATCTTAATTCACCATAGTATTCTGAAGAGAATTTGTGTTATTTTAGTCATAATTTATTATTTTTTGTGCCTCTTTATAAAGGCTCTAAAATATATAAACCAATTTATTTTGAGTAGTGGAATCTGTTTTTGACACCCTTCCTTCTCACTCTGCCGACCTCTAGCTTTTTGTGTCAAATGTCATTTTTAGTTACTGTATTTTCCGCACCATTACGGGGGCTCACATGGCAATACAATGCATGTCATGATTTACGGTAAAAAACGAAATGGGAAAAAACGCGTCACGGAAGTTGTATGAGTTCAATTGCACTTTATTCTACTATTTAACCATGTACTGTACTATACTCACATTATTGTTAATCGATAGTCATACGCAAATCCATCCAAGTCCTTGTCTTCTGTATCTGAATTAAACAGTTGGGCAAGTTCGCCATTAAAGATGGCAAGTTCCCTCTCGACATTGTTACATTGCTCTTCTGCAATGATCCCGGCTTTCCAGAAAGCTCTAATTATGCCTCATAAGCATGTTTCTTTGTCAATGCCATTTCAGAGGATGTTAATGCAGTTTGTTTTGCACAAACAAAAGTATTTATTTATCAATGGCGATGGAGGTATGTAGGTATTATGTACAGTTCTCTGATTGGTTTACCGCCCGAGTCTACGTATTTTACAATGTAATGTCCTCTGATTGGTTCATTGGGTCTACATATTACGTCTACATTTTGGACTTACCCTGACACTGCACACTAAACACGGCAGCCACACAACATTTACCGATTTAGGAATTCGGTCCACACAAAATGTGCACCTTCGGTTTTTGACTAAAAGTCGCTCCGGAGTACGTCGCACCAGCCATAAAATGCACAATAAAGAGGAACAAACCTTATATAATTATATAATATATAATTCTCCATGTTATTTATGTTATTCAGCCGTGCTTTGATTTGAGGTAGGGTGCCATTTCAAATCATTAAATCTCCTGACTCTAGAAGTCAATGAATGGAACTCATTGTCAGTGAGGGTCCAATTATTCCACAGTCATAGTGCGCCCTCATGTGGTTTAAAGTGAAAATAACATGTGAAGTGATCAACTATACTAGTAAGTAATGTGTTAATGATGAAGTAAAAATCTGTGAATAATTTCACATATAAGTCGCTCCTGAGTATAAGTAGCCCCCCCACCCAAACTATGAAAAAAAAAAAACGTGACTTATAGTCCGAAAAATACGGTACTTTTCCATGTCGCAGACCAATAAATGAATGACAGGCCGCAAGTGGCCCCCAAGAACTAGTTTGGACACCACTGTTTTTCATTCTTTCAATCATTCTTTATTCATGAACAGTTTGTGTATTTATATACAGGGTCCAGCAAAATGATCTGACACATTTGTAGGTTTAATAAAATGCAAATAAATTAAAGAAACAAAAAAGTTTTATTTTCGAAAAGTACATATAATGCCATTTTGTTTTGTTTCGTTTCATTTAATTTTTGTTTCGTTTTCGAATAATGTTATTTTGTTCCGTTTCAGTTGCTAACATGAATTGGACCGGTGAGCATCGCACTTTCATTGTGGAAACGTTTATCAAGGACAAATCTGTAACTGCAACACAATGAGCGTTCCGTTTGTGCTTCAGACTTGGTAGACGTGATCCCGTACCTGCTCGAAACACGATCTTGTTATGGGTTACTAACTTCAGAGCCAGTGGATCAGCATTGAAACGAAAATTAACCGGCTGACCTCGTACCGCCAGAACTCCAGAAAACCTGGCAGCAGTAAAACCAAAATAAGATTATTCGAAAACGAAACGAAAATTAAATGAAACCATCAAAACAAAACATGGCATATGTACTTTTTGAAAAAAAAAAAAACAAAACCTTGTTTCTTTAATTTATTTGCACTTTATTAAACCTACAAATGTGTCAGATCATTTTGCCGGACCCTGTACTTTCCTGTGTTATGCTTTCCTATGATCTCTCTTTCTCCTCTCAGATAACCAGGTACTGGAAGACGTTCGCAGGTTAATTGGGGATGACGCGTACTTTCCTCAGCAGCCAAGGGAGCTCTGTGGTCATATCTTTACTACTTGCTACATGGGCAGTGAAAACTCATCAGCAGACACTTGCGACCGTGCCAAAAAGTTGGCCAGTCAAATTGGGAGGTATGCATGATCAAAGGTCTTTTGTGTATTGTAAATTGGCATTTGTGTGTGCAACTTGAGAGACATAATCTCCTCACATTCATCATTATCATCATCATCATTCTCTGAACTGCTTTATACTGATGGGGGTCGTGGGCGTGCTGGAGCCTATCCCAGTAGTCTTCAGGTGGCAGGCCCAGTGCACCTTCAACCGATGGCCAGCTAATCACAGGGCACAAATAAAGAGGAACAACCATTCACACTCACAATCACAGTTAGGGACAATTTGGAGTGGTCAATTGGCCTACCATGCATGTTTTTGGAATGTAGGAGGAAACAGGAGAACTCTGAGAAAACCCCACACAGGAAGGCCAGAGCTGGAATCAAACCCTTTACCTCTGAACTGTGAGACGGACGTGCTAACAGGTCCTCACATTCAATCCATGTTAAATTACAGAACTATGTTAATGTAATCTCTGCTTCATTTATGTGTATAAATAAAGAACGTTAATCTAAGACCACTTGTAGCTTAATTTACCTTAACTCATTATGGTCTAAAGCACCTGGAAAAACACGCCTCTAAAACCTACGGGTGGCTTTAGAAGCACTCCCGAAAACCTGATGTTTTACTGGAAATGCAGCAGTACTGTCAGCCCCTGTAGCAGATAGAAACATGATTCCATAAACCTTGGAGAAGTCAAGTCAAGTTTATTTGTATAGCCCTAAATCACAAGCAGTCTCAAAGGGCTTCACATAGACAAACAATTGAAAATTATTCTCAAATTTACATTAATATATCAAGTTTTTTTTTTTTAAATTGTTTTAGTTCAAGTGATATTGCTGGGCCATCTATCTATCTATCTATCTATCTATCTATCTATCTATCTATCTATCTGTCTGTCTGTCTGTCTGTCTGTCTGTCTGTCTGTCTGTCTGTCTGTCTGTCTGTCTGTCTGTCTATCTATCTATCTATCTATCTATCTATCTATCTATCTATCTATCTATCTATCTTCTTCCGCTTATCCGTGGTCGGGTCGCGGGGGCAGCGGCTTTAGGAGGGATGCCCAGGCTTCCTTCTCCCCAGCCACTTCGTCCAGCTCATACCAGGGGATCCCAAGGCGTTTCCTGGCCAGCCGAGAGACATATTCTCTCCAGTACGTCCTGGGTCGTCCACGGGGTCTCCTGCCAATGGGACATACCCGGAACACCTCCCCACCTGCAGTCCAGGACCTTACTAGGGAGGCTGAGGTGTGAGATTGCTCTGTAGTTGGAACACACCCTCCGGTCCCCCCTTCTTAAAAAGGGGGACCATCACCCCAGTCTGCCAATCCAGAGGCACCGTCCCCGATGTCCACGCAATGTTGTGGAGGCGTGTCAGCCAGGACAGCCCCACAACATTCAGAGCCTTTAAGAACTCCGGGCAGATCTCATCCACCCCTGGGGCCTTGCCTCCGAGGAGATTTTTAACTACCTCGGTCACTTTGACCCCAGAGATTGGAGAGTCCACCTCAGAGTCTCCAGGCCCTGCTTCCACTGCGTGTCGGTGGAATTGAGGTCTTCTTCGATGTATTCTCCCCACCGACTCACGACGTCCCATTATTGCTGGGCAATATCTGAATTTGCAGATTCAGTCAAACCAACATTTATTTATTTTTCTATTTGATGTTCATGTTCTGATTAACAAAAAATAAATCAGCCCTTAGACTATCTCGCCTCTTGCCCAAATGTATCAACAACTTGAAAAAACAGGTTCTGTATTATGTTGACACACATCCAAGGCATGAGAGAAATCCGGACATTACTATTTATACAATTTACAATTGTTGCCATAGCATTTAGGAAATTAACTGTTTATGAATTCTTTGTTTTTTTTAGCACTCATATGAACATTAATATAGACATGGCAGTAAAAGGCATTCTGGGTATCTTCTCAATGGTTACTGGAAGGTGGCCTCAATTCCTCGCCAATGGAGGGAGTCACAGGGAAAACTTGGCGCTGCAGAATGTGCAGGTTCGTCATTCAATCACACAGCATTACGTGTTTTACCAGCAGATATTATGTGTTGCAACCAAGATTATTTTAGTTAACGAAAACAGGCTTAATACTTCGCAAGGTTTTCGAGCCACAAATCAATTTGTGACGTTAGCAATTTGTCATACAACCCATCCTAGATTTATTTAATTGGGGTACGTGCATGCACTGCACTTATTGTAATCCAAAGTCTGTGGACTGTTAAACTCTACTTGGTATCATAAACATGTTTTAAATTAAAACAATACTTACAATGGTGTTTTTTTTAATCTTGCACACAAATAAAACATTCTTTGAATAATGAAAACTAATACCACAACCAACTAAAACTAAACTAAAACTATAATTTAAATTCAATAACTACGATAATCCTGGTTGTAACTCACTGCTTATCCTTGAGGACCTTCATACTAAATATTTAAGCTCATGCAATGTTTTCATAGGCAAGGGTAAGGATGGTCCTGGCTTATTTGTTCGCCCAACTGAGTCTCTGGAGTCGAGGAAAACCAGGGGGCTTACTGGTGCTTGGCTCAGCCAATGTAGATGAGAGGTAATAACTGCTTTTGCTATGGAAATGGGCAGTGGGTTAATGCTATTAAAATGTGACCTTTGCAGCCTTCATTGCCTCGCTCTTCTTCTACGCCAGTGCTTCTCGATCATTTACTGTGATGCCCCCCCTAGGGAGAAGAAAACATTTTGCGTCCCCCCATGTTATTAACATAAAAGAAATTAAAAAAAGATCAACATACAATAAAGAATAACTTTATTAATAAAATTGTTTTTTAGTCTGTAACAGAACAGATTCAATGTGCATCACTTTGCCTGAAATTAAAAAATAAATTATAAGTATTTAAACTATAAACATTCTTGACCAACTGCCATCTTATGCTGAAAAGAATACAATAAAATAATAATAAACATACATAATATTACATTAAATAACAGCAATAAATAATATTCAATTCAAAGTAATCAGCAACACTAACTCAGGAGCGCATTTACCGAATCCCTCTTTAGTGAAAAATAAAATGGACTTTTTCAAATTCAACCCATTGATGTTTTTTTACTGGTGCACAAAATAGGCCATGCATGAACATCATCTTGTTCAAAGAACAAAACCAACACACAATGCATGAACTCACAACAAATTACATATGTATCTGCAAATCAGTGTGACTTCTGCTGTTGCTTTTGACAGACGAGTTCCGATATGTGTCATCACGAATTAACAAGATCAGTCGTGTGTCCGGACCTCCGCGGCGGAGGCTCTGACAAACCCTTGAGACCGACTCGTTGAACCGCTAGGATTTGATCGAACCCAGGTTAAGAAACACTACCGTAATTTTCGGACTATAAGTCGTGTTTTTTTCATAGTTTGGGTGGGGGGGCGACTTATACTGAGGAGCGACTTATATGTGAATGTTTTCAAAAATCTTCTCAAAAAAAAAAGTGAAACCGCGATAAACGAACCGCGATGTAGCAAGGGATTACTGTAATTTGAATTTCAAGTGAAGTCAGCAGCGCGGCGCGGTGGTTGTTTACAAAAAGGACAAAGATTGATCACGGGATGACGAAGATGACGAAGGGCCCCACGTACTACCGGCATCATTAGTGGCTTTGTTTGTAAGTGACACGGAGGACGAAGAGTTTGAAGGATTTAATGATTTGGAGTGACACAGAAGGTTTGAAAAACTATTATGGCTTTTACGCACGCTTTTACATACTACAGAGCTCTCTTTAACCTCCGTGAATGGAAGTCTGGGGCCGGCGCTCGGCCAGGCAGCTGTCTGGGGACGGTGGATGGGGCTCGGACATGGCTTTTACGCACGCCCGGTCCTACTCTACGGAGCTCTCTTTCACCTCCGTGGATGGAAGTCTGGGGCCGGTGCTCGGCCGGGTGGCTGTCCGGGGACGGTGGATGGGGCTCGGACATGGCTTTTATGCACGCCCAGTCCTATTCTATGGAGCTCTCAGACACAGATGGTTTGATAATATTATTGCTTATATAATAGTTATTTGATATGTCATTTATATATCGTTATATGGGCCTGTGGAATATTTTGAAGTGCAAGCGCCGTCAGCGGCGCGCACCCATTGTTGACAAAGGACGATCGATGGATTTAATGAATTGGAGTGACAGATGGTTTTATCAACGTGTTATTTATGTAATAGTTTTTTAATAACTCTGAATGTTACGTCAGGCCCGTTCTCAGCTCTTCGTTTGTGTTCATGTCACGTTAGCATACCTATCGTTTAGCCTGTTGTTGCTCGCTCATGTCTGTTCTTGGTGTTGGATTTTGTCGAATAAATTTCCCCCAAAATGCGACTTATACTCCGAGCCACTTATATGTTTTTTTTCACGTTATTGTGCATTTTATGGCTAATGCGACCTATATTCCGGAGCGAGTTTCAGTCCGAAAAATACGGTAGTTTAAACCTTCTTAAACTATTGAGAAAAACGTGGTGCCCCTAGTGGCGGTTGATTATACTGCTGGCAGTAGATTTTCTGCCACCACTAACAAATAATTGATTATTCAAGGTCCAAAACAATGCTAGATTATCTGCCTGAATACTTGATGTGTTGGAGAATTTTCTGAGCTGTATTGACTGGACAACTCGAGTCTCTCCCTAATAAAATTTCTTCTCAGTCTGACAGGTTATTTTACAAAGTATGACTGCTCAAGTGCTGACATCAACCCTATTGGAGGGATTAGTAAAAATGACCTGAAGAGTTTTCTTCAGTACTGTGTTCAGCAATTCCAGCTCACAGCTCTTAGAAGGTGAGAGTTGCTGATTTGTATATTTACAAAGGGACACTGAAATGTGTTGATCACTGGCACTTATATCATAAGGCTGCATGTAAAATTTCAGCACAAAAAAGTTGTGATTTATGGGTATTTTGTATTATATATATATATATTTTATTATAAAATAATTGCTACATCGTAACTGCCCCTATGGGAAGAATCCCACTTCTTTGTCTCTCTCTTTTTTATGGATGCCATTCATTCAGGACACTTTGGTTCTTGTTTTTGGTTATCTGTAGCGTGCTTGTCCCTTCTTTTGTTCAGTCTGACTGTGGTACCTCGGTTGTTCACTATTGTTAAATGGGTCATTTGTGTTTTCTCCAAGTAATTGTTTCTGTCTTGCCAAAGCAGTGTTTACGTTTGGCAAAGTGTATCGTTGGATGTTTAACATCAATGTTCAGAGTCCTATGGATATAAATTAAATGGCAATGACCAATGACCAAATCATAGCACAAAATGTTTCTCTAAACACGTTGTGTTCCAATCTTAGAGACTTGTAAAAGAAAGAAAAGCTGCCATTAGAGAATTGCTGCATTTAAGATGCTCATTTTCTCATTCTTTTGTAAGTCAGCCATAAGAAGAGAGATTTTTTTTTCATTTACATTATTGGTATCTCAGTTTTTTTAGTCATTTAATGTCATTACAGCATCCTGGCTGCTCCACCCACTGCTGAACTGGAGCCTCTGACTAACGGACAGGTGTCGCAGACAGATGAGGTATGAAATAAGAAACTCCTGTCAAAAACTATCTTTTTCTCAGTAATCTTATCTTTTTAGCACATTGCTATTTGCCTCTTATTTAAGATTTTACTGCTCAGGGACGTGCGGTCAGAGGAGGCAAGGGAGGCCACGCCTCCCCCGCATCATGAAAAGGGGGAAAAACAAATTCAATTGTTTTTAATATAGTCATTTTCCTTTTAATTTCAGTAGTTTTGTATCATTTTGAACCAAAATCGCTGAATTTTTATAGTTATTTTAACGTAAGACGATTCGCTTGGAGGAGCCAACTTCCTGCCTTCTCTGAGGATTGCGTAATCACACGGCTGCCCATGCTGCTATGCAGTTAGACTGAACTGCTGTCTGTCACTATGTCGCTGTTTAAGTGTTCAAACACTGTGGCTATATTAACTAGTTTCCGTAGTTAAGCTGATGTATATACCGTAATTTCCGGACTATAAGCCGCGACTTTTTTCCAAAATTTTGAACCCTGCGGTTTATAGTCAGGTGCGGCTTACATAAGATTTTTTTTCGTGATTTTTTTGATGACTGGATCTCTTTTATACACTCATAAAAAGGCTGTGGACCACTGTTGTGCGGTATCTTGAAGAAAAAAAACAACAACAAAAATACTATTTTGAAACACTACTATGACTGCTGCTTATTCTGGCTGTCTTGCTTGTGACTATTATGAGCTTTAATAGGAATGCATGCTAGGTGACCTGCGTCAAAAGGCTCTAAACCAGGGGTGTCAAACTCATTTCTTTCGCGGGCCGCATTGTAGTCATACCTTCTTTCGGAGGGCCATTATGACTGTCAACCCAAATAAATGTATGAGCACCTCATATTATATACGGTAAAAGCTACAAAACAAACTGACAAATAACTCGTTTTCAAATCAGACGAGTAAAAACTGGTCAAATATTTTTTTAAAAAGATATTAAAAGTGAAGACAATTTGCAATTCTAGTAATGACACACGAATTTGGTGCACGATTTGTCTTCGCGGGCCACATAGAATGATGTGGCGGGCCGTATCTGGCCCCCGGGCCTTGAGTTTGACACCTGTGCTCTAAACCCTTTCTCTTAGTCTGCCATGTGACTCAGAGATTACACAAAGCAGTGGCGCTGTTTGGACCATCTGCATTGTATTAAAACCCAATCAATCAGCATTTAAATTCAATTCTTCTGACATTTTGCTCACCAAAAACAAGTTGTAATGAATGTGAACTTTTAATGCATTTTATTCAGAAGGTTACTTTGAACCCTGAGGCTTAAATGGCGGCGCGGCGTACTTATGGATTTTTACGGCCTCTGGCCTCCAGGGGGCACTCTAGCAGGAAGCAAGAGCGAGACAGGCGAAGAAGAGATAATGCGCAGAAGAAGACGTGCTAGTTTGTGTTTACAACATTTCGCGCATCACGCAGAACGCGATCAAGACGGACATTACTGAAAGGAAGCTTTTATACACAAACCGTCATTATGGGGGACAAAAGAAATGCATATGATGCCGCTTTTAAGCTAAAGGCAGTCGATGTTGATGACATTGTGTTGCGGCACCCTTTTCTTTATTTCGTGGTCCCGTCTACTCTGGAGCTATACGTGTCGCTCGCTAGTTTAATGTAATTTAGCGCTTCGTGCATGAATAAGATTAGCATGAACAGACCCTCATCACACTCGAAGAAATGCATAAAAGCAACGACGAAAGAGAGACTGAGAAAGTGTGAGGCGAAGGATATCCAACGCTATTCGAATCAGACACTGAGGAAGACTTCGATGGTTTCAGTGCACAGGAGGAAGATGAAGACGATGAAGCTCTTTTTTTTACATTTACGTTAACCAGCCCTGTTAGTGCTGTGCTACCGTGTTGCTGCTGTGTGACCGCCGCGTCTCAGTGACTTTTACCGGTATGTTTTATTTAATCAAACCCTATTAGTCCTGTGTTACTTCCGTGTTGCTGTGGTATTACTGCCGCGTCACAGGCAGTGTTTGGAAAGAAATGTTAAGGTATGTTATTAAAACTTTAAAAAAGCTTTCTGTGTCCAGTCTTTCTTTGTTAATAACTCGCGTGCACACTTCCGTGTTGCTGCGGTACTACTGCTGCGTCACAGGCAATGTTTAGAAAGACATGTTAAAGTATGTTATTCATACTTTAAAAAGGATTTCTGTGTACTGTCTTTCTTTGTAAAAAACTCGTGTGCACGTGCGGCTTATAGTTCAGTGAGGCTTATGTAAGAAAAAACTAAAATATCCCCGAATTTTAGCTGGTGCGGCTTATAGTCCGGTGCGACTTATAGTACGGAAATTACGGTAATATGTATATAATATCTAGTGTGTTTTGTCATCCGTCTGTAATGTCGTGTTTCTTTACATGAACAAAACAGCTTTGAAAAGAGACCCAACGGAGGCAACGAAAAAAAGGTTCTCCAGCCTTATGGCAGGGGGTGCTAGTGATCCCGTGATGCTTCATGCGCCCACCTGTAGAATAAGTGACCTCCAGTTCAAATTTACAGTGAACAACTTTATTTCGTTTTACATTCGTTTTTTTTTTATTCGTTTTTATATTTTGTTTTACAATGGAGGATTACATATCCAAACGATTTTCAACTATGTATTTTCGGTCGAAGCAGGAGGTCATCAGTAAAGGAAGACCAACTCCGGAGTTAAAAGGTTTGATTCGGACAACGGGACTTCGGAGCATGTCTTTTCAAACGGAGGGGTACGCATGATCAAAAGCAAGTTTTTGATTCCATGTGCTTTATTGAGTGTTTTTATGTTTGAAGACTGATGATATGAGATTTTAATTAAAAACGATTATATTAAATAATGAATAAGACACTCTCGAACAGCGTTCCCCAACCTTTTTTGTGACACGATTAGGTGTTGGACAAATTTTAGGGGGGGGGTACGTCAGTGTCTCCCCAGTCATGAGCCTCACCGCACGTCACTGTCACTGCTATACACCCCTTCCTGAGCCGTCACCTTATTGTGTTACATGAGTTTGTGTGTACGTGTGTGTGTGCGCATGCGTGCGAGCGTGCGCAGTGTGTGTGCGTGCGTGTTGTGGGAGTGTGTAACATGTAGATGTGACGTTCTGTTCTTAACCTTGGTTAAACAGGGACCTCTAGTGGTCACATTTTTTAGATGTACGTATATAGAGATGTAGCTAAAGTATACATACTGTAAATATGATTTTAGGACTTTTATTATTATAAGAGATGTAGCTAAAGTATACATACTGTAAATATGATTTTAGGACTCTTTTATTATTATAACAACTTTTTATAACAAGGTACAATACTGTAAATATGTTTTCAGAAGTCTTTTATTATAACAACTTTTTTATAACAAAGTACAAGACTGCAAATATGTTTTTAGAACTCTTATTATATTATTTTTGTTTGGCTGGGAAAAATCTGCGATTCAGTGAAGCCGCGATAGATGAACCCGCGAAGCAGCAAGGGATCACTGTGTTTGTGTTTCTGTGTGTGCGTGCGTGCGTGTGTATGTGTGTGTGTATGTGTGTGTGCATGTATACATATATATACACATATACTGTTTTGCACACCATCACAACTTCATTAGAGTTTGGGTTTCATTGATTGCTACCTTCTTGAATGTGAATAGTTTTATGAGGAGACGAGTTAGTCTTCTAGTATTCTCTAACCTTTCATATCTGTATAGGCTGACATGGGGATGACCTACTCCGAGTTATCAGTAATTGGACGCCTAAGGAAGATCTCCAAATGTGGACCTTATAGTATGTTCTCTAAACTCATTCAGATGTGGAAGGATGTGTTGTCACCCACAGAGGTCAGTGATCGGTCGGGCATTAGTAGTATTCTCACAGTTTCTCATTTTCCCCAGTTGGGGCTTTGAGTTTTTCCTTGCCCTTCTGGAAGTTAAGATCAGGAGATGTTAAGAATAATTGTCAGTATTGCCCATGTGAACCCCTTTGAGACTATAAATAAACTTGATTTGACTTACCGTATTTTCCGGACTATAAGGCGCATCGGACTATAAGGCGTACCTTCAATGAATGGCCCATTTTAAAACTTTGTCCTTATATAAAGCGCACCGGACTATACGGCGCACCATTAATGCATCATGGCAGATTTTTTATCCAAATCAAATCATTCTCCATTTTATCTTTTTTATTTTAACTTCAGATGCAACAAATTACTTTATAATCACAAAATAATGATCCGTAGTCTTTTTGATTCATGATTCATAGTCTTCAGCGGGCCACATATGATTGATTTCATGACACAATGCTTCGGGCCAGTTTAAATTTAGGAATTTGGTCCATATATAAGGCGCACCAGACTTTTAGGTTTTTAGGTGTGCCTTATAGTCCGGAAAATACGGTAACATTTATTGACAGAGATGAAGGAGCTCTGCAAACATACAAACATGCATATAATTTAAGGGATGACCAAAATAAACCTAATGTACAGGGAACAAGAGCAACAGACAACTGTTGATGAGAATGAAAATTTGTTTTCATGTTGCTTCATCTCCAAGGCAACATCACGTTCTAATTGCAGGTTGCCGTCCCTGATAGATAGATGCTGTTTGTTTATTAATAAAATTCAAAATACCATCCTGAACCTCAAGATAAATTCATTCTCTCTTCACAAACCTAAACTCCTACCCACCAGTCTTTCTCCACTTTTGCACACCCCACTTCCTCACAACTCGCAGAAATCATCCACAAATCCATGCTCTCCACCTGCCTGCACAATCCTGCCACTTCATTCTTGGCCAAATACTGCCTTTCCTCATTATATCCACTAATCTCTGCCATTATTCACTCCTCTTTCTCTAATGGCATTGTACCACCATTGTTGAAAACTGCGGTTGTCACTCACTCTGAAGAAATCTTGTTCAGACCCCAACAATTACAAAAACCTCCACCCCATCTCCAAGCTACCATTCATTTAAAAAATCCTAGAAAAATGGGTCATCATTCAACTCCATTGCCATCCAACCCACAACAATCTTTTGCGAGGCTTTTCAGTCCAGTTTCCGTCCCCCCTCAGCACTGAAATAGCTCAACAATCTCTTTCATTGGCATCACTCAAACCACCTTAGTTTCATTCATACCTCAAAGACCACACCGTTCATCCGGCTAAAGGCATTTTTATCCAGATCCCGCCCAATCTTTTCAGTTTTGCCCCAAGGGTCTGTCTTGGACCCCTTACTATTCATTATCTTCCTCCTCTCCCTTAGCACTATTGTCAAAAAATGTACTACCTTCTTCATTGCTTTGTGGATGACACCCAGCTAGCTCTATTTCTCCTACAAACACAGCATTTCACTCCCTCCCTCCTACCTCACCTCATATTTATCAGAAATCAACTTCTGGTTCTCCTATTACTTTATGAAGCTTGACAAAAAATAACTTCCATAATATAAATCCATAATATCCCATCTTGGCACATTTCCCTCAATCTGTTGGCCACACCTCTTATTTTGCCCTCCCTTTAGATCAAGATTCTGAATGTCATTCAAGACAGCACACTCTCTTTCAATTAACTTATCAATAACATTACTGGGTCAGCCTACTTCCACCTGCACATCAGTCAACTCCGCCCCTCCCTTTCCCACTCTACTGCTTCTATCTATCCTTGCCCAAAGCTTTGTCAACTCCCGTCTGCACTCTCTTTTTGGGTACCCCTCACCACTCTCTCCATATGCTTCAATTAGCCCAGACCTTAGGCGCACATGCCATCACAAGAACACTCCCCTCTCATTACATCAACCCCGTTCTCCAGCAACTTCACTGGCCTATGGTAAAATTCTGCATCCAATTTAAGCTGTTCCCTCTTATCCTCACAGCCATTCATAACCCTGCCCCTCCATACCTGTGTGACCTCCTCCACATCACCCATCACCATTCCAATGCACACCTTAATATCTGCCTCCTCCATCCACCTTATTGTTCCACCTGTCAGCACTCTACGGGAAGCAGAGCCTTCAGCCACTCCGCTCCCCAGCTTTGGAACTCTTTGCCACTTGATGTCAGCAATTCACTCTCGCTTACTGTTTTAAAATCAATACTTAATACTCACCTATTTAAGATTTTCTACTCACTGTGATGGCACTGCATCATTTTCTTTCTTCCTATTCTTATTTTTTTCTGTCTAATTTTCTTCTGTACAACCAGTGGTGGGCATCGTCCTCAGTCCCTGAGTTTTCTATCCCTATTCCAGGCTTGCGTAGTCGATCTGAGTCAGCCAAATGGTGTCAAGAATGGACTTTGTATAATTCAGTTTTACCTGTTGTTTATTGATGTACATCGTCCTTGAGGGTCTCAAAAGGCAGTTTCAAATTGAATGTATAATTATTGCTATTATTAAACGCGCACAAAAAGTGCATACAGAAAAGCCAAATGAACGCCGTCCTCAACATCTTGAACAAAAAAAATAAATACAGAGCTAAAGTGAGCTAAAGGTAAGAAATCATGCACTGTGGATTAGTGGCTGAAAGTGATGTTCAGTGATGAATTGTGAATTTGCATTGGTGATGATGCGGGAACTTTTTTTAAGTTCCATTCCATTTAGATTTCTGTCGAAGAAGATTGGCCAAAGAAAATGTGCACATTTATGCAGTCATTGATGATATGTGGTGCATGTTAGGTAAAGGCACGTGGGAAATGGTAGTCATTGCATCATCAATAAATGTACACATTCTGGGGTATATTCTCCAGGGTACTTGTCAGAAAAGTCGCAAAGCTATGCTTTTTTGGGCTGCACAGATTCTCCCAGCAACTTAATAGTGTCAGGTGCACCTCTTCATGAATTGTAAGCATTTTGGGTGGGGTGGCATTTGAATGAAGGAATCCCGTCAAATCTAGCGGTGCATGTATTCTTCCAGACACTTAAGCACATTTCTGTATTAATAAGGAATAAGGAAACATATAGCACTTTTTGATTCAACGAACTGCTTTCGTGCTCAGCTGGGGACAGTGGCTGCTGTTGTGCTGATGTCTTGGAGTAATTGTAGTCATTCTATTGTCCCGATCTATCAAATTAATATGCAGATTATGGTTACATTTTTAGACATATATACTACAAGGGCATTGAACGAGTTTAGGGCGGGGGGGCGTATTATATTTGAGAGTATGTTTTGCAACTCGTGTTGATGTTATATGGACTGAGTAAATTTTGTGCATTTTGAAATTTTTAAGGTTGCATACAAGGTTAAGCGCTTCTTCAGGATGTACTCGATGAACCGCCATAAGATGACTACAGTGACTCCATCCTACCATGCTGAGAGCTATAGCCCTGATGACAACCGCTTTGACCTTCGTCCTTTCCTCTACAACACACGCTGGAACTGGCAGTTTCAGTCTATTGACAGTGAGGTAGCAAACACTTTGTAATGTAAATTTTATAATGTCTTCAAATGCCATTACAAATTTATTCTGTTTCTTTCTCCTCAGATATCACAGATGGCAACAAAAATGCACTAGTACTAAGGTGTTCATTCCCAAATAATATTTGTGCATATCAAAAGAGTACAAATTTTTTGGGTTGGTTTGTATTAAATTCCAAACACAATACAGTACAATAATTAACTGCATTGGCATTTTCTTTTGTTTAATTAACCCCAAATGGTTAATATTGTTTGGAACACTTTAGAGTTCAGCCTGCTGCTTTTGTCAGTTGTCACATCAATAAATACAAGTGAATCAACTCCATCGGCAGCCATACCTGCTACAACCATGCTTCATTAATATGGTGGTATGTCAGGGTCAGAAATATTGTGACAGGGACACAATTCAAATTTTCTGGCATCCAAACACCGTCACATTGTATTTGAAATGATGTGCTTTGACTACAGACTACAGTTTTAATGTGAGGGTATTTATATCCAAATCGAGTGAATGGAATGGTAATTACAATTTTTTTACAGTTTTTTTTGCGGTTCTCCCGCTTTTTAAGGGGCCGTAAGTTATGGGGCAAGTTGCTCGTCAGCTTTTCCATGGCCAGGTGGCAGGGCAGGTACTACAGGGCAGTTACCTTCTATTCTAATGATATGACTGCTGACAAAAGCACCAGGATGTATTTTGAAGTGTTGAGGTGAATATCTGCTCATATTCAGACATCTTTGGAACTGATTTGACAGTGTTTTGCAGTGCAAATCAGGGCTGTGGACTCGGACTCGGACTCGGTCGGACTCGGTCATTTTTGCCGGACTCGGAGCTGATTTTGACCGAGTCCACCGAGTCCGACAATAAAAAAAATACGTTCAATTTTATTTTCATCATGCTGCTGAGAATGCGTCCGGCCTCAAGGCAGCGACTCGGACACTAACAGCAATGCCAATCAGCCAAGTCAGCGTAAATGTGAGGAAAATAAAAGTTTGATTTACCATTTACCAGCATACACTGTAGATGTATGTACATCGTTCACCCTCAAATAAAGCTGAAAGTGCGGTTAAACACATCTTGTTTGTTTCATTTGAATTACATTGTGGCGATGATCTCATCCTTGTGAGGAGTTGAGCTGTAGCGTTTGGTACTTACATTTAATACGATATTTAAGAAGACTAAGGAGGAATATGTTACAATTATCTAAGTGTGATGTAACAAACGCATGTTATTATGATGTCTGCATCACATGTTAAAAGAATGGGATGGATGTTAGCGATACTGCGGCGGTGAAAAACATAGTTCTGGTAATGTTCTTAATGTAGTTGTGAAAGGAGAGAGTTGGGTCAAATTTAACACGGAGCTTTATTACAGAATAACCTTGGGTAATCGTACATTTATCAATACTTAGAGTGGTGTCCTTGCATAGGTGCATATGACGAGCAGGGCCAATTATCAACATCTTGGTTTTATCCAGGTTAAGAAAAAATTGAGGGTCATCCAATGTTTAATTTCAGCAAGACACTTCTCAAGATCACAGCAATTACGCTGAATTAACATTACCAACGGCATATGTAGTTCGGTATCGTCTGCTCAACAATGAAAACTAATGTTAAATTTACGTATAATGCAGGGCTGTCCAAACATTTTGCAAAGCGGGGCCAGATTTGGTTAGATGAAAATGTATAGGGGTCGGCCATTTGCACCGACATTCCTCGAACCATTACTATTGTAAATAAACTTGTAAATATGTAACATATGCAGATAGGTTGATATTGCAAATGACAATCTGTTATCAATTGCACTACCAGAAAAGTTAAAGATTAAGATAATAATAAATTAAATCCAAATGAACAATTTTATGAAAGTTTAATGATTTTGTATTAGATGTATTGAGCTTGTTTTATTCTTATTGTTGTATTAATAAGAAGGGTGATATTGGTGTTTGTGACTGCAGTAAACAGGCTAGGTTGCATTTAAGATTTTTAATCCAAATTAAATCATCCATCCATCCATTTTCTGTACCGCTTATCCCCACGGGGGTCGCGGCCGTGCTGGAGCCTATCCCAGCAGTCATCGGGCAGTAGGCGGGGGACACCCTGAACTGGTTGCCAGCCAATCGCACGGCACACAGAGACGAACAACCATTCGCACTCACACCTAGGGACAATTTGGAGTGCTCAATTGGCCTACCAAGCATGTTTTTGGGATGTGGGAGGAAACCGGAGCGCCCGGAGAAAACCCACGCGGGCCCGGGGAGAATATGCAAACACACAGGGAGGGCTGGAGGTGGAATTGAACCCGCACCCTCCTAACTGAGACGGTCGTGCTAACCAATGTTTCACCGAGCCGCCTCAGAGTAGACGTCTACGGGATAGACTGCTTTTGAACATTGTTGGGTTTTGTCCACAATTTAGGGAGCACGCTATCTGCGCCTCACGGCAAAAGCCAATGCCAATCACCTGTTATCCAATTTACTCACTGCGTGCTCATTTGATTTCTTCAGATTTAGGAAAATGCTAAGACACTGAAGCAGAAATTAGACTTACACAGGTTGGTTGAGTTCAATCACAATTCTTGTTAAGAAAGCTCTGTTTTCAGGAAAGTACAATACAGCACTGGGCCTTTCGTGCGACCATGCTCAAGAGCAGAAAGTCTCCATTCAGAAAAGGCAACGTTGAAGGTTCTTTGCTCAGTTTATATTCAGTTGCACATGCTGGTGTGGGCCGAGTTTAATGGGTGATGAGTCTTTGGGGTGGGGCAAGTTCGCAGTAGAGTTTGATTCCATGGGAGTGGGTGCTGGTTCGGCGAGAGCTGGTTCCGTGGGGTTGGGTGCTGATTATGGGCGATTCGATGTGTGTGGGGGCTGTTGTTTTTCTTCCCGTCTTTCAGCCTTGACGATCATCTTTGGCCGAGTTTTTGGCTGTCTCCCTCTGGCACCTGCTGGTTTCATCTCCAAGTGACCTTCCTGTAAATATTCTCCATTCTTGCACATACACTGTCGCATCTCATCCATTCATCATTCTTTCAATTTTGTCATTTTGTACGGAATTATGTGAGCTTTTGGCTGTGACATCATCAATTTATTAATGTTCCCTGACTATGCAAAGTTACTCACCACTTGTCATGTTTTTGTTTTTGTTCTTTTGATACTCCATGTACATGATACAATCAAGTACTGAACATTTTTGGACGACTTTGGCAGTGTCCGTGATTTAGAAAATCATCAGGCATGCATTAAACAGTTCCTTAAGGGTCATTAAGCTATTCAGGCAATATATCAAAACACATTTGTTATTTCAAAGTGCTCAGAAATATATCAGATCATAAAGTTATAAACACCTTTGTCATTACCACCTATCAAAAATGTCTTCTTTATTGATTTGGTGTGTAGGTATTGTTAGGTTCAAAATCAGAAAAAGGATCAGCAGACAAAACCAGTGAGGCAGAATGTTGAGTCTTTTCTCGCGAGGAGTGCATTCAGACTTACAGCAGTCCCGAAATACACTAAAGGTCCGTTAACACTCCTCGCTCTTTTTATTTAGGATTGCCCTACCCACAATGTGAGACTAGCCCCTGAGGTGGGGGAAGCGTGGGCTTAGTCTCATGAGAAAAGAAACGAGATTCTATAAACAAAAAGAAGTCATAGACAAGATGTCATGAGAAGCAAGGACAAAATGCTATGTGAAAATAAGAAGTCACAGACAAGACACCATGAAAAAAGAGTGCAAGGACAAAATGCCATGTGCAGACATCAACAAAATAGTTTGAGCTATCAACAGCTTTCCTGGGTTCCCAGAGATGTAGAAGGTCAGGAAGCTCCAGACAGCATCGTATGACTTGTTGTGTTCTGGTGGACGTCTGCAAGGCGAAACAGCAAGCATTCTGTGCAATAATCTTATTAATAAGTACTCATTAGGGAACGCATGATAACATATATATACAATTTATCTAACAGGTATAATTGTGTACACGTTATTCTACTCCATTCTCTATTATTATTGTGTGAAGGCGATGGCCTTCACACATGTTATTCTACACCATTCTCTATTATTGTGTGAAGGCGATGGCCTTCACACATATGATATTCTACACCATTCTCTATTATTATTGTGTGAAGGCGATGGCCTTCACACATATGTTATTCTACACCATTCTCTATTGTGTGAAGGCTAAATTATTTATTTTGTATATAAATGACATGTGCAAAGTCTCTAAAGAACTAAAACTCATCAATTTTGCAGATGATACAAATATCTTTTGTTCAGGTGATAACATCCAACAAGTGGAATCAGTGTTGAATGAGGAAATGAAAAAAATAAAAATGTGGTTCGACTGGAACAAATTATCATTAAATGTAAGTAAGACCAATTTGATGGTATTTGGCAAAGCGAACATAAAGATACGAATAGAAATAGATGGGACTGAAATTGAAAGAGTGCAGGAAAACAAATTTCTTGGGGTTATAATAGATGACAGGCTGAGTTGGAAGCCACACATCAAAAACGTAAAGTCTAAAATTTCAAGAAGCATGGCAGTCATATACAAAGCAAAAGAATTACTGGATTATCATTCACTTCGTACACTTTATTGTTCTCTTGTCTTGCCCTATTTGCATTACTGTGCTGAGGTTTGGGGGAATACTTATAAAACTTCACTACAGCCACTTATCATTCTGCAGAAAAGAGCAATAAGGACTATTCATAAAGTCAACTACTTGGAACACACAAATCCACTTTTCATACAATCCAAACTATTGAAATTCACTGACATAGTATCTTACCAAACAGTAATCATCATGTATAGGGCAAAAGCAAAACAACTACCAGAAAATATCCAAAACTTATTTAGGAATCAGGAGGGAGGTTATAAGTTAAGGGGGAATCACAACTTCAAAATCTTAAACATAAGAACAACCTTAAAAAGTTTCTGCATCACTATAACTGGGGTCAAACTATGGAACAATCTAAGTGAGGAACTCAAGCAAAGTCCAAATATCCACCAGTTTAAAAGAATGTACAAAAATATGTTGTTTAGCGGGTACAAAGGCTAAAAGTGCCAAAGGGCTACACACAAGTTAAAATGAAACAGAAAAATAAGTGTGAAAGTGTATCTACTTGTGTTCTGTTGTAGAATTACAGTATATGTTGAATCATTGGTTTAATGGATAAAGTGAGAAAGGGGTAGGAATCTAAAAAGCTATGCTTCTTCCTACTCCTTTTCGAGCATTCTTTATTGATTTATTTACTTATGTATTATTATTATTATTTATTTATGTATTTTTTTCTGTTTGTTGGTTTATATTTTGTTTGTTTGTTGTATGGACTTATATGTGGCACTTTAGAGTGTGATTTGTTTTGTTTTTTCTTTTTTGTTTTGGATGTTCGAAATAAAGATATCAATCTATCAATCAAGGCGATGGCCTTCACACATATGTTATTCTACACTAGGGGTGGGCAAACTTTTTGACTTGCGGGCCGAATTAGGTTCTAAATTTTGACCAGGGGGCCGAACCAGGAGCAGATGGATGTAGTGTTTGTGTGAAGTAATATAAACGACCTGTAAAGGTCATTGCATAAAAGGTTTTGGCCTTTAGTAGGTAGTAAAGCATGGATATTCAAAAAAAGTTTTTTGAAAACAATGCATTTATTAACAGCATTTAAAAAAGAAAACATCCCTAAAAAACTGCTATCAGTGATTCTCATAAAATACGACACTGTTATTATGAATAACAGTAAAGGGAAATGTGCTTTCGGCAGTTTGCAAACATATTTTTAAGGTTGTGTTAAACTTATAATCATATTAATATAATATCTAGTATTGGAGTGCTCGTGTGGATTGGTGGGTGGTGAAGAATGTGCAGGCAAACTGCATGAACTTGTTTTCTTGGAAGTGTTGTGTATAGACCCAGACAGGGAGTACCGGACGAGAACACCTCAAGGTCGTTAAGGAATGAGAACAACAGCACGTCTATGTGGCTCGGGCTTCGCGGGAAATTCCAACCACCTGACCTCCGCGATAGCACCGACACGGGGAGGAGATGGCCATCGACCAATCATCTCACAATATTTTGCATGCTTTAATATTCATATTGTGTTTCTTTAAAACTGGGCAACCCGGAAGAATGTGTTGTCTTTTGGTGGTCACAAAAACGCACGAGTTTTAGTGTGAGGGACCCGGGACCCAGGACTGTATTAGTGCGCTTTGTCAGGAATAAACAATTGGTAAATTTGGTCTGATTGATCTACTGGTCTTCTCTTTGACAGAACAAACTCGCAAAATTGTTAGGTGCGCCAGTGTGTGGATTAGGACATAGCAATTTATGTGTTGTGTTGATCGCAATTTGGAGTCAGATCAATAACTAGAATCCGTAACCTTAACAACAGTCACTTCAGTGCCTGCAGGTCAGATTAATGAAAGATGTTTATCTTACGAGATCACATCAAACGGCAAACATTCTGACCAAATATATCATCTTGAAGAATCGGTGAAAGCATACATCCAAATAAAGTAATCAAAACGGCAACACGGTGAGGGGTATCTGAAAATCAGAGCAGAGTTTTAACTCACAAACACCTGGTAACAGAGGTGAGGAAACGGGAAACACTTCCTTAAAGTAAGCCTTAAGAACTTTACAGGTTAAGATTAGTCACAAACAGGTGGTGCATCAATGTCCTTGAGCATCCTGCATTGTTTGAAAATGAGAATGGTCGCTAGTTTCAATCCCTGCTATTTGTACAGATCATATTCAAAATGCAACTTGAAAGCCTCCCCTTCATTTTCAGTGGGAACAGTGTTGTTGGTCTCCCTTTTTTTGCTAGTGTGTCATAGTCTGGAGTAAAATTTGTTGTGGCAATTCTTAGGAGAGATCCGAGGTGTTGGTCCGTTTACCTAGATCTGTGACGGATTGATGTTGATGTTCATGTGGCTGAACGTCACGTCGCGTACGTCGAGCCAAATTGGCCACTCTTTTTAAACACTCGGCACTCAGTGTCCACCTTGCTTTTCCTTGGGCGATTCATTTTAATGGAAGGATTCCAGGGGAAGGTTTGTGGGTGGCTTTAGCGTAAAACTGTATCCGAAAGCTCGGCGCGCAAATTACAAGAATGCTGTCGTCACAGCCCACGCTCTAAATTCGGCACTGATACAAATAGAGCGCGAGTGCGCCATTTCCGTACTACTGAGTACGTACACACACTTGTGAGTGTGCACCGAGCTTTCTGACACGGCTTCCGGTAGTAAATGCGCAGGCGAGTGGTTCCCCATCTACTGGGGAAACACAGTCATTGCAGGCAAAATGACCCCAAAAAAAATGTTTAATAATACAATTTATTCAGGGTTGGCGGGCCGGATTAAACGGTCCCGTGGGCCGGATGTGGCCCGCGGGCCGTAGTTTGCCCATCCCTGTTCTACACCATTCTCTATTATTATTATTATTATTGTGTGAAGGCGATGGCCTTCACACATATGTTATTCTACACCATTCTCTATTATTGTGTGAAGGCGATGGCCTTCACACATATGTTATTCTACATATTTTACAATTTTTTTCTTGTAAATCAAGCAGAAAACAACTGAAAAGTCAGTAACTTTGACAGTACAGCAATTAAACCAAATGGAACCCAACAGGTTCCATTTGTAAGCTATCAAGAGTGAAGGGGGGACCACAACATACAAAATTTTGATGAACCAATTCCAAGCTTAATCATTCTGTCATTCATTCTTGCATCCTGTTTGTCATTTATTTCCTTGGACATCATATCAAAGGTCTCCTGATCAGTCATGGGCAACCATCCACTCTCCGCGTCACATTATGAACGAGAGTTGAGGCTCCTCAGCCCAGGGATTACCAGAAGGGGCTCCACAATGACCTTCAGAAACTCTGAGAATAAAGAGAAATAGAAATAAATTACTCACTTAAATTACTGCAGCGCAGCTATGACCTCTTTTTAGATGACTAATGCCTACAGAAAAAGAAAAAAAAAAAACTTACTTTTCCTGTCATGGGTGTTTCACACTCATTTCCTAGCTGTTGAAGAATGAAGCAAATGTTAGCTGCAAGATTCAAATGAACCATTTTCCAATTATAAAATTTGCCGTTTGAAAAAAAAATGATGGCATTTTGTCTGTGCCTTTGAATGTGCTGCAATTTAATTTGGCTGTTATACATATCCAATAACGTTGTTTCAAAGTAGTACTCTGTAGAAATAAAATTACTTGTTCTACAAGTTGTTTATATATACATATATATATACATACATATATATATATATACATATATATATACATATACATATATATATATATATATATATATATACATATATATATATACATATATATATATATATATATATATATATATATATATATACATATATATATATACATATATATATATACATATATATATATACATATATATATATACATATATATATATACATATATATACATATATATATATATACATATATATACATATATATACATACATACATACATATATACATATATATACATACATATATATATATATATATACATATATATACATACATATATACATATATATATATATATATATATATATATATATATATATATACACACGTACAGTCGTATGCAAAAGTTTGGGCACCCCTGATCAGTTTCATTTTTCTTTATAAATCATTGGTTGTTCAGGTCAGCAATTTCAGTTGAATATATCATATAGCAGACAAACAGTGATATTTGAGATGTGAAATGAAGTTTATAGGATTTACAGGAAGTGTGCAATCGTTACTTGAACAAAAGTAGGCAGGTGCATAAATATGGGCACCCAAACAGAAAAGTCCTTCTTTTACGGAAATAACAGCCTCTAAACGCTTCCTATAGCTTCAAATGAGAGTCAGTATTCTGATTGAAGGTATTTTGACCATTCTTCTTTAGAAAACATCGCCAGTTACGGGTATTGAAGGTGGCCAGTTGCAAGTTGTTCTCTATGCATCTTCTCTGAATAGTGGCAACATGGGAGCCTCAAAACTACTGGCAAATGACCTAAAAACAACGGTTGTTCAACGTCATAGGTTAGGGCAGGGGTGGGCAAACTTTTTGACTCGCGGGCCACATTGGTTTTAAAATTTGACTGAGGGGCCGGGCCAGGTGCATTTAGAGGGAGTGTTTGGGCCGGATATACTAAAGCATTAAATGTAGTGTGTGCAAACCTCATAGCACAGTAAGAACACTACAACCCCATTTTATTAACTGTCTTTCAAATGTGAAAAATAGCCCTTATCAATTAATAAATTTGTCTCAAGGAATATGCAAGATATGGCATTTACATACTATTTCGCAGATACTGTGAGGGGGAAATGTAAATAGATCAAAATAACATACGCACTGTGATTTATCAAGATTGCGTCTGTTTTTAATAAGTTTCAATCGAAGGTGCAAAGTTAAAGAAATCAACATTTATTGAAAAATGGAATCACTTTCAACATTCAAAACATATTATTACACAACGAAATACTACTTGTGTTAAACTCCGCAAAATCATGGATGGATTGTCCTGACCGCGCGCTCTACAAACTCGCCACGGACGCCCTCGCCTTCACGTGCAAACAGTACATGTGTATCGTTGCCAAGTACACAGACATAGGCTGTATTAAATATCCTACCTGCAGCTGAAAATTTAAATTAAGAGCGATGTGCGGCGTTAATTAAGCTACTGTACCGCTGCTGTGCGTAAATGCGCATTGCTCTTAATTAAAAGACGCACTTCCAAACTTTCCATACGCATTTTTTCATAACACAGCAGAAAACCTCACTATTTCAGTGGGAACAGTGTTGTTGGTCTCCCTTTTTTTCCACTGCATCAAAGTCTGGAGTTAGTTTTGTTGTGGCAATTCTCAGGACAGATCTGAGGTGTTGGTCAGTTAACTTGGATCTGTGATGGGCTTTGTTGATTTTCATGACGCTAAACGTCTGCTCACACACGTAGGTCGAGCCAAACAACACCAGCATCTTCTGCGCCGACCTCCGGAGGTTTGGAAACGCGGTCTCTTTAAGTGAAGCGTAAAAGTCATTCAGTTTAAGAGACTTGAACTTCTCCTTTAAGACGGAGTCAGACTGAAGATCGATCAGTTCCAATTGCAGCTCCTGCGGTGCTGATTCGGGGTCTTGTGACAGGGGACAGGACACCAGTTGAAGTGACTTGTCAATTTTTTCAAAATCACAGAACCGACGGCAAAATTCTCTGTGCAGATCGTCCAGTGATTTGCAGTATTTCTTCGCATTTAGGGCGGCCTCTTTCTGCACGGCTAGTGTGGGGAAATGTGCGAAAGATTTGTTTGACATTTGCCTGGAGAATAAAACCAGCTTGGATTTGAAGGCTCTCACATTTGTGTACATGTCGTGCGCAAACTGATCTTTCCCCTGTAGCTTTTCGTTCAGCTCATCCATGTGTGAAAATATGTCCACAGCAAACGCAAAGTCACAAAGCCAATTTGTGTCGCTCAGCTCGGGAAATTCTTCGGATTTCCCCATTAAATTTAAAAATGAGCAAATCTCGTCTTTGAGCTCCCAGACTCGTTGAAACACTTTCCCCAAACTTAACCAGCGGACGCGAGAGTGGCAAAGTAGGTCCTGGTGATCTGCATTAGTTTCTTCCAGGAACGTAATGAACTGACGATGATTAAGTCCCCTTGCTCGTATGAAGTTAACAAGTTTTACAACTGGATCCACGACGTGATTAAGATGCAATACAGACTTACACAGAGATTCCTGATGAATGATGCAGTGAAGTAAAATAACATCCTGGTCAGGGTTTTCTTCTTTCACTTTATCCTGGATTCTTTTCAGCAGCCCGATGTTTTTTCCAGTTAAATTTGGCGATCCATCCGTGGTGACATTGGTAAGTTTACTCCAAGGTAGCTTCATTCTCTCGATGACAGCAGACACCTGTTTATATAAGTCCTCTCCTCGCGTTTTCCCTTTCAGTGATTCCATGCTCAAAAGCTCCTCCGTTATCTCAAAACTGTCGTTAATCCCTCGGATAAAAATTAGGAGCTAAGCAGTGTCTTTTATGTCGTTACTTTCATCCAGTGCTAGTGAATATAACTCAAAGGACTCCGCCTTTTTGTTTAACTCGCTGACTATATCTTCGTCAATCAGTTCCACGCGGCGAGTCACTGTCCTGCGTGCTAAACTTAATTTTTCAAACTTGGCTTTGCTCTCCGGACACAAGAGACCTGCTGGCTCTACCATGCACTCTTTCAAAAACTCGCCTTCGGAGAAAGGCTTACTAGCCTTTGCTAATTTGAATGCCAGCAAATAACTTGCCTTGGTACTTGACTCTTGAATTGCAGTTTGTCGGTGAAAAACCTTCTGTTGACTCTGTAAATTAGCTGCCAACCTCTGAGCAGTAGCCGCCCGTTCTTGTGTTGACTGCTTGCTAGCATAGTTTGCATGCTTTGTGGCAAAGTGACGGCTGATATTGTACTCTTTGAAAACCGCAACAGCTTCTTGGCATATCAGACATACAGCCGTTGATCGGACTTCAGTGAAGAAGTATTTTGATGTCCACTCCTTATTAAACACTCGGCATTCGCTGTCCACTTTCCTTCTCTTTGGTTCGCTCATTTTTACAGAAGGGCTTAATGGTGACGTGAAATGAAGTGAAAATTAAAGTGAAATGAAGAGAAATACGCGCCACTCCAACAACGGTCAATGTGTTTTGAGTGCGCTATCTATTGGGGAAACGTGGGCATTGCAGGCAAAGGGGAAAAAAAAGGAGGTTTTTACTATAATTTGGAAGAGTTCGGCGGGCCGGATTAAAAAGCCTAACGGGCCGTATGTGGCCCGCGGGCCGTAGTTTGCCCATACCTGGGTTATGGGAAGGACCCAAAAAGCTAGCTCAGAGATTTCAGCTGTCAGTTTCCACTGTGAGGAACATTGTGAGGAAATGAAAGACCAAAGCCACAGTTCTAGTCAAGGCCCGGAGTGGCAGGCCAAGAAAAATCTAAGCTAAGCAGAGGTGAAGAATGGTGAGAACAGTCAAAGTCAACCCACAGAGCAGCTGCAAAGACCTACAACATGGTCTTGCTGCAGATGGTGACACTGTGCATCGTTCAACTATTCAGTGCACTTTGTAGAAGGAGATGTATAAGAGAATAATGCGGCAAAAGCCTTTTCTGTGCACATGCCACAAACAGAGTCGCTAGAGGTATGCTAAATCACATTTGGACAAGCCAGCTTTATTTTGGAATAAGGTGCAGTGGACTGATGAAACTAAAATTTAGTTATTTGGACATAACAAGGGGCAGGATGCATAGAGGAAGAAGAACACAGCATGGATTCAGCAGATTCTTGCAATCAATGTTCAAGAATCAGTGACAAAGTTGAAGTTGTGTAGGGGCTGGATACTTCAACAAGACAACGACCCCAAACACTGCTCAGATTCTACTGAGGCATTCATTCAGAGGAACAAGTACAACGTTCTTCAATGGCCAGCTCAGTCACCAGACCTGAATATCATTGAAAATCTGTGGTGCGATTTAAAGCGGGTTGTCCATGCTCGGAAACCATCAAACCTGACTGAGGTGAAGATATTTTGTCAAGAAGAATGGTCAAAAATATCTTCAACCAGAACCCAGACTCTCATTGGAAGCTATAGGAAGTGTTTACAGGCTGTTATTTCTGCAAAAAGGAGGATCTACTAAATATTGATGTCATTTGTCTGTTGGGGTGCCCAAATTTATGCATCTGCCTACTTTTGTTTAGGTAATGATTGCACACTTTCTGTAAATCATACAAACTTCATTTCACTTCTCAGTTATCACTGTTTTTGTCTGCTATATGATATATTTAACTAAAATTGCTGATCAGAAGAACCAAAGATTTATAAAGAAAAATCTTGAAAATGATAAGGGGTCCCCAAACTTACGACTAAGTATATTCAAACCACCAATAACATTAATTTCCAAAGATAATGCAAGGCAGTTGTGATTACTTCTACATCAAGAATAAGTCAAATATCAATCTGTACCTGGTGGAGTCCGGTCAGTTTTTAATACAGATGCTCCTCTTTTCTCCAGGCTTGGAGTCTGTGCTGTTAAAGGGAAACAAGAACATGTTAGATTTGACAATTTATCTATTAGCCCCTGTTAATCACATGACAACACAATTTTAACTTTTGAAGTGATTTGCCTTAGAGTTCCAACCCCTGTTGAGCGTAAAACAAAGTTAGGTGCACATTAGAATGACATCAGAAGAGAAAAACCTACCTTTCCACTGTCACAACTCGTCCTCGGTTGTTTTATTATGTGTATATGTTGCCATGGTTTCTGTTCGCTCTTTTCTTCCAAACTATCAAAACTAAACCAACTAGTCACGTAGCGAAAACGAAGTAGGAGCTAGCAAGCAAGCTACAACTTTAGTCCAAGCTTGAAATTGATTGATAATGAAATGGACAAACTTTGCAGGACAAAACAACAACTCTTACTGAAAAATCTCAAAGACTCACCTCATAGCAGCCTTCCTTAGTATTTTTTTAAATTTTGTCTTTTAGAAGCAACCTGCGTCGACTCGCCTCGAACTTCAACTTTACTTGTTCTGCACACTCCTTCTTCTTGTTTTTTTTCTGACGGTAGCGCACAATTTATGCACGTTGCTGCCTCTTAGCGGAAATTGTCGACTGAAGCAATACAACATTTCTACATTGTTCATACAAATTACAGCTGGTTTAGGGTTCAATATTTCAAATTTGATGGATTTAATCACGTTACAGAAATAACCACACTTCACACGGATCAATGGTTGTTTAAAACAAAGCAATACAACTTCTGTACATTATTTATAGAATTTATAGCTGTTTTAGGCTTTAATATTTCATATTTGATGGCGGGGACAAGCGGTATAGAAGATGGATGGATGGATGGATGGATGGATGGATGGATGGATGGATGGATGGATGGATGGATGGATGGATGGATGGATGGATGGATGGATGGATGGATGGATTTTTTTTAAGCATTTTTTCATTTGCGCATTTTTGTCCGATCGCGCAACTGCAGCGCACCGCCAAACGCGCAACGGTAGCGCGTCGCCGACCGCGCAACTGCACCGCACTGGTCGCATTATTGTGACAGAGCCGTCACTGAAATTTAGAAAATATTTTTAAAGTCCTGATGTACTTTCCAAAATTTAAGTGGACCTCAGTGCGCAGGGAGCTTGATTTGGTCCGATCGCGCAACCGCAGCGCGCCGGGCGCTCACTGTCGCATTGCTTTAGGAGCGTCTTTGTGTTTTAGGATGACTTTACTGCTCCCACTTGCTTCCTTTGGGGGCATGATTAGAGTTGATGCAATCCTCAGAGTAACGAGAATATAATAACGTACGGAGTCAGTTGGCATGCGGGTCCTCATCTCGCGAGATTCGACAACCGAATTTCGTCCGACATACCAAGCAAAAAAATCTCGAATTTTTTGTTCGAATACCGATTTGTTCGAGAACCGGGACGTTCGAAAACCGAGGCTCCACTGTAGTTTGTTGCATATGAAGTTGAAATAAAAAAGATAAAATGAAGAATAATTTAATTTTGATTAAAAATCTGACATGATGCAACCTGGCCTGTGTTAGATAAATTGTATATATATGTTATCATGCGTTCCCTAATGAGTACTTATTAATAAAGTTATTGCACAGAATGCTTGCTGTTTCGCCTTGCAGACACCACCCAGTCCACAACAAGTCAAACGATGCTGTCTGGAGCTTCCTGACCTTCTACACCTCTGGGAATCCAAGAAAGCTGTTGATAGCTCAAACTATTTTGTTGATGTCTGCACATGGCATTTCGTCTATGCACTCTTCATGTTTCTCATGGCATCCTGTCTGCGACTTCTAGTTTCACATAGAATCTCGTTTCTTCTCTCATGAGACAAAGCCCACGCTTTCCCCCCCCCCCCACCTATCAGGGGCTAGTCTCACATTGTAGGTAGGGCATTCCTGAATAAAAAGAGTGAGGAGTGTAAACAGACCTTTAGTGTATTTCGGGACTGCTGTAAGTCTGAATGCACTCCTCGCGAGAAAAGACTCAACATTCTGCCTCACTGGTTTTGTCTGCTGATCCTTTTGCTGATTCTGAACCTAACAGCCTGTTTACTGCAGTCACAAACACCAATAATACCCTTTTTATTAATACAACAATAACAATAATAAAACGATCTTAATTTTATTTTATTATCCTCCTGCAGGTGTCAGTGGTGGTGGGCACGTTGCACTTTTCTAGTATGCATTTTTTTTTTATATGAACTGTACTTTTCTTATGTGACTGTCAGCCTATCCATGGGGGCAAATAGTCCTTTCTATTCTATCTATTGTATATGTCTATTGATTGTCTATTTATCTGTTCATTGCTTCTCTGTTGTTCTTGTCTTAGGTGTTTTTTTTAGCTCTTGTAAACTCTTTTCCAATGTGGTCTTCCAAAAATGGCAAATAAACTGACTCTATGACTCTGGTGTTAGTTTATGCTGGGCAGTGTGACTGGTGCACACTTCTCATTGTGGAAATCCAGCAATAGTACTACCCTATAGGATAATTCTCCCCAAATATCAGATTTTTATCTGTGACTAAAAGTTCATTTGAGCCCTAGAGGGTGCTGCAAAACTTTGGCATCTTTGCTTCTCAACCCACACCCATCCCTGTTTACCACATTCCTATCTAATGGCCCCATGTACGTAAGAAAAGGTGGCCTGATGAGATGGAAAGTAACCCCAGCGCTTTGGCAGTACTTGGTAGAAAAAGGAGTAGTGTGAAAATGCTGGTAGTCCTAGTGTTAAGGGAATGGAAAGGTTTATGGAGTGTAAAAGTATTGGGGAGGGTTTAAAAAGCTATAATATTATGTACTGGATCACAATTCAAATGGAGATTCACGCGCAACCATGACTCACTTTGGTTTCACTATGCATGTTTTCCCCTGGGTTAGTGTCGTGTGGTAATTCTGAAAGTAGACACTTTGCATTGCTTTGCAAGTTAAACCACCCTTCTAATTTACTTGCAATACACCAATGTGGTGTTTACATTTCTAAATAATGTATATACTGTTTCTACTTCACGGATCTTCGTTTTTCACGGGTGGTTCTGGAATGCATTCCCCGTGAAAAACGAGGGATCACTGTATATTGAAAGTGAATTTTCACTGGGTTTTGGCACCCTCTAGTGTCCAAGACGCCCTTAGCATCTGATTATCTTTCCTAATGTGTGAGCCAGCGCTGCCTTTTTCTGTCGCCGTTTTTATTTTACAGTTTGTATTTTCTCCCCCACCCACCACCGTAAACAGTGCGTTAACACAGACACGGTTCCCTTTGAATGCTGATCACTTATTTTTTTTCGTCCCAGTAAGCTTTTTTTTTGGACGACAAATTGCAACACAGGCAGACCGTGGAGGTGGAGTCGAGAGGGTAGGAAGTCAATGTAAGGTGACACTCATAGGACAGAGGAAAAGCAGTCATTCCTTGGTATGTTCCCCTTGAAGAGATCATAATTTGCAATAACGTTTGAAAATTGTTACACAGTGACACTTTGCATACCTAGCAATTAAATGGTTACTGTAGCAACTTGTGTATAGTTAGTGTTCGGCAGTCCGATTGACTAGGGAGGCCGTGAAGGCATGGGGAGGGGAAGGGGATGGGCGGTGCGCGTTGTGCGAGGGAGACTTGACGCACTCGATCTCTTGGCGCGGTTGTTAAGAATTACTGTTGTTCAATAAAGAGTCAGTTACAAGCCACGACTTGCCTGATACTTCGATACGCTACATTACTTTTTCAATTGCGGGGCCAAAGCTCGGAAAAAACAGCGTGTCGCTTTCTTGAATGGAATCACAAAAGCTGCTGGTGGAAAGTGCCGAACGAACCCCCAGAGATTACGGATGCTGGTCGGGCAGAGATCACCGGGACCCTACTAAGCGGACGTACCCGGTCAAATGCCGATCGAGCAGTGTCAGCGGACAAGCAGGTGAACATATCAATGCTATGAATATGTCTATCTATCTTAATTTCCAATGAGTCAGGAAAGACTACAAAGACCTCAATCTGGAATGTTTTTATGACCTATCACTTTGTCTAATAAGAACACGTTTAAGTAAACCCTCCTATCGTCCTAGGGGTCAATTTGACCCCATTAAATGCTTATCATTAAAAAATATAAAATAAAAGTAGTTGACTTTTATTTTTTGCCTCTTAATCCATATATTTTCCATATTTTTTTAAGGATAATATTTTTTCAATGTACTGAATACATATTGCACGCATTGGTCGTCCTCTGGGGTCAATTTGACCCCAAGCTCTTTTAGCTGTTCAAACGTCTCTGTCAGTGTGTGTGACGTAACATTCACCCAGCTGCAGGTGCAGAGTTGATACATTTGAGTTGAAACATTTTATTTATTCTATTATACATTGCTTATTTTTATTCTAGTTTCCTATTACCACGAGAACGTTGAGATTTCCCACCCCATGCGCATGAAGGTGTGTGTGTGTGCGTGTGTGTATGTGCGTGCGTACGTGGGTGCGTGCGTGCATGCGTGCCTGGGTGAACGAGACCTACTGTACTCACACTTGCCAAAGTAAAACAGATTTTTTACGCACTGCGGAGGGCGGGTTGTTCCGCAAGGACATTGATGGTTCATGCAAAATCAGGGAGGTGCAAACATATGAAAGCTTGCATGGCAGTCCTCTATCTAAATCCTTCCTCATTGAGTATACTGCTATCTGTCTGTCTTTGAAAATGTCATCTAGAAAAAGGTTTACTGTCTAAGAGGTTATGGAACAGCTCTTTGACAGTGAAAGTGACATAGAGGAGATTGTCTCTGAAACAGGACTGTTTTGAGGAAGACCCGGATTTTGAGGTGTTCTCATCTGATGAGAATGAGAGTTTTGACCCTCCTGTTGTCCCTCAATGATCAGACACTATCACTTCCAAAAATTGAAAGATAATGTGGTCAGTTTTCCCACTGAATCAGCAAGGTAGGCTTGGTGCTCCCAATGTTATTCAAGATTCAAGAGTTTTTATTCGCCATGTTTGAGCGTGCCAAACAAGGAATTTGACTTCGGTAAATCACAGCCTCTGTTCAACATTTAGGTGACAAACAACAACACTCAGGACATGTGAAAAATGGCAAATATTCTCAAATCCCCTGATCTTAAACTCCCAAGAAGGTAAGGAAAAACTCAAAACTCCAGCTAGGGGAAATGAGAAACCTTGAGAAGAGACCACAGATGGGAGGGTCCCTCTTCCAGGATGACCAGGCTGCAATGGATGCAGAGAGGACACATAGTACAAACAGTGTAGACAATTCAAAAAAGGTGTGGAGAGCAGGATGTTATTGCACAGTAATGACTCTGAGACTCTAAGATTGGTGTGAGTTCATCAGAGCAACAGCCTGGGGGAAGAAGCTGTCTCTGCGTCTGCTGGTTTTGGCGTACAGAGCTCTATAACGCCGTCTGGAGGGGAGTAGTTCAAACAGACTGCAACCTGGGTGAGAAGGGTCTGTAGAGATGTTACTTGCATGTTTCCTGGTCCTGGACAGGTACAAGTCTTGGATAGATGGGAGGTTGATTCCAATTATCTTTTCTGCAGTCCTGATTGTCTGTTGCAGTCTGTGCTTGTCTTGTTTGGAGGCCGATCCAAACCAGACAGTAATGGAGGTGCAGAGGACAGACTGGATGATGGCAGTATAGAAGGTCTTCAGCAGCTCCCGCGGCAGGTTGAACTTCTTGAGCTGCCTCAGGAAGTACAGCCTCTGCTGGGGCTTCTTCCGGACAGAGTCTATGTGGCCGGTCCATTTCAGGTCCCAAGAGATTGTGGTTCCCAGGAACTTGAAGGTGTCTGTGGAGAGGATCAAAGTCAAAAAGTCAAAGTCTGCTTCATTGTCAATTTCTTCACATGCCAAGACACACAAAGAGATCGAAATTACGTTCCCACTATCCCACGGTGACAAGACATAGTTCACAATGTACATATAAGTAAACAACACAAGAGAGAAGGCACAATCAATGAATAAATAAGAGTGATGAATAAATAATAAATAACCAAATAAAACAATAAATAAGTACAGGACGCTACGCAGAAAGGTGAAGAGAGTTCCGGATCTTAACAGCCTGCAGAATGAAGCTGTTGGTGAGTCTGGCGGTGCGGGAGCGCAGGCTCCTGTACCTCTTCCCAGAGGGCAGAAGATCAAACAAAGAGTGAGCGGGGTGACTCACATCACTCACAATCGTGGCCGCCTTGCGGGCGAGATGGGAGGCGTAAATGCCCTTCAGGGAGGGGAGTGAAGCACCAATAATCTTACCAGCCGTGTTCACTATGCGCTGCAGGGCCTTCATGTTGTATTCAGTGCAGCTACCACCCCAGACAGCGATACAACTGGAGAGGACGCTCTCAATGGTGCCACGGTAGAATGTAGTCATGACGGCCGGAGGAGCACTTGCTCGCCTGAGTTTCTGCAGGAAGTACAGGTGGCGCTGAGCTTTCTTCACCAGTGACGCGGTGTTGGTGGACCAGGAGAGGTCCTCACTTATGTGCACCCCCAGGAATTTGGTGCTGCTCACCCTCTCCACCACAGCACCGTCGATGGCAGGTGTTGGGTGTGACCCTTACGGAAGTCAACAACAATTTCCTTGGTCTTGTTGAATTGTTGAATAGTATTACTGTGGATAGTGAGGGGTGAAAGTGGTGAAGGGTCTCGCCTGAAGTCCACTGTCATCTCCACGGTCTTGAGCGGGTTCAGCTCCAGGTGGTTTTGGCCGCACCAGTGGACCAGCCGCTCCACCTCCTGTCTGTACGCAGTCTCATTACCATCCTGGATCAGTGCGATGAGAGTGGTGTCATCTGCATACTTCAGGAGCTTCACAGGAGAGTCATCTGAGGAGAAATCGTTGGTGTAGAGAGAGAAGAGCAGTGGGGAGAGGACGCACCCCTGAGGGGCTCCAGTATTGGTGGTCCGGGTGTCAGATGTGATGCTCCCCAGCCTCACGCTGTCTCCTGTTGGTCAGGAAGATGGTGATCCACTGACAGGTGGAGGCAGGCACCGCGAGCTGGATGAGCTTCTGTTGGAGGATGTCAGGAGCGATGGTGTTGAACGCCCAGCTGAAGTCCACAAACAGGATCCTGGCGTACGTTCCTGGGGTGTCCAGGTGGTGCAGGATTTAGTGCAGTCCCATGTTGACCGCATCATGATGAGCACCTGATTGCCCGGTAGGCAAACTGGAGGGGGTCAAGCAGGGGGCCCGTGACATCCTTCAGGTGGTTCAAACATAGTCCCAGGACCCACCAGATATGTAGTTAGCCATGTTGACATCAAGTCATCATTGGAGCTCTTCATTCTTCAATCAGAAATATTGTTCTTGGGATGACAAATTTAGAGGTGAAGCGAGTGCATGGGGACAGTTGGAAAGACTTGGATGTAGTTGACTTGGAAGCCTACATTGGCTTGCTAATTTTGGCAGGCGTTTACAAATCAAAAGGTGAAGAAACAGCAAGCCTTTGGGATGCTGTGATGGGAAGAGCAATATTTCCTTCCACCAAGTCTCTTAAGACATTACAAGTTTTGTCCCGCGTCATACACTTTG